>NC_140002.1:37189913-37426198 GCF_964263955.1 Coregonus lavaretus
GCAACCTGCCTATGTCCTTAGTGGACAACCCTCACTTTAGGCGTTGCATGTCAGTGGTAGATGACAAATATAGACCAGTAAGTAGGCCCATGTTGACCAGGCGCCTGCATGACTTAACACTGATCAAAGAGGCTACAATCAAAAGTGCCCTAGAGAAGACAGATTCACTGTAGATATATGGACTGACAGGACCATGTGGGGCTTCATGGGAGTAATGGCCCATTACATGGCCATGGAAGAGAAAAAAACTCCCAGACTGGAGTCAGTTCTGTTGAGCTGTGATAGATTCACAGGGTCACACACTGGGGAAAGAATCAGTGATAAATTTGAAGTAATATGTGATAATTTTGGCATAAACATACATTTGATTATATCATACAGTGAGGGAAAAAAGTATTTGATCCCCTGCTGATTTTGTACGTTTGCCCACTGACAAAGAAATGATCAGTCTATCATTTTAATGGTAGGTTTATTTGAACAGTGAGAGACAGAATAACAACAAACAAATCCAGAAAAACGCATGTCAAAAATGTTATAAGTTGATTTGCATTTTAATGAGGGAAATAAGTATTTGACCCCCTCTCAATCATAAAGATTTCTGGCTCCCAGGTGTCTTTTATACAGGTAACGAGCTGAGATTAGGAGCACACTCTTAAAGGGAGTGCTCCTAATCTCAGTTTGTTACCTGTATAAAATACACCTGTCCACAGAAGCAATCAATCAATCAGATTCCAAACTCTCCACTATGGCCAAGACCAAAGAGCTCTCCAAGGATGTCAGGGACAAGATTGTAGACCTACACAAGGCTGGAATGGGCTACAAGACCATCGTCAAGCAGCTTGGTGAGAAGGTGACAACAGTTGGTGCGATTATTCGCAAATGGAAGAAACACAAAAGAACTGTCAATCTCCCTCGGGCTGGGGCTCCATGCGAGATCTAACCTCGTGGAGTTGCAATGATCATGAGAACGGTGAGGAATCAGCCCAGAACTACACGGGAGGATCTTGTGAATGATCTCAAGGCAGCTGGGACCATAGTCACCAAGAAAACAATTGGTAACACACTACGCCGTGAAGGACTGAAATCCTGCAGTGCCCGCAAGGTCCCCCTGCTCAAGAAAGCACACATACAGGCCCGTCTGAAGTTTGCCAATGAACATCTGAATGATTCAGAGGAGAACTGGGTGAAAGTGTTGTGGTCAGATGAGACCAAAATCGAGCTCTTTGGCATCAACTCAACTCGCCGTGTTTGGAGGAGGAGGAATGCTGCCTAGAACACCATCCCCACCGTCAAACATGGAGGTGGAAACATTATGCTTTGGGGGTGTTTTTCTGCTAAGGGGACAGGACAACTTCACCGCATCAAAGGGACGATGGATGGTGCTATGTACCGTCAAATCTTGGGTGAGAACCTCCTTCCCTCAGCCAGGGCATTGAAAATGGGTCGTGGATGGGTATTCCAACATGACAATGACCCAAAACACACGGCCAAGGCAACAAAGGAGTGGCTCAAGAAGGAGCACATTAAGGTCCTGGAGTGGCCTAGCCAGTCTCCAGACCTTAATCCCATAGAAAATCTGTGGAGGGAGCTGAAAGTTGAAGTTGCCAAACGTCAGGCTCGAAACCTTAATGACTTGAAGAAGATCTGCAAAGAGGAGTGGGACAAAATCCCTCCTGAGATGTGTGCAAACCTCATGGCCAACTACAAGAAATGTCTGACCTCTGTGATTGCCAACAAGGGTTTTGCCTAAGTCATGTTTTGCAGAGGGGTCAAATACTTATTTCCCTCATTAAAATGCAAATCAATTTATAACATTTTTGACATGCGTTTTTCTGGATTTTGTTGTTGTTATTCTGTCTCTCACTGTTCTAATAAACCTACCATTAAAATTAACGCTGCAAATATGAAAAAGGCCTTCACAGTTTGTTTCCCCAAAGCAAGCAATGATGATGATGATGATGATGATGATGATGATGATGATGATGATGATAATGATGTGGATAACCTCAGCCTATGGGAAGAATTTGGTGAAGAGTACAATGCTGATGTTGAAGCAATCCAAACCAACTGCAGGCAACAGCGCTTACAGTGCTTTGCCCATTCATTACAATTGGTGATTAGAGAAAAAAAATCATCAACAGTGTGAGAGCTAAGGTAACTAAACTTTGCAGCTTACCACATACTACCTGTGGTCTGAAAGAAGCATTTGAAGCTGAGTTCGGAGCCCATCGTAGTATCCCTGCTGCTGTGTCTACCAGATGGAATTCCATCCTCTGGCTTGTTAAAGCAGTCACCAATCTGAATCAACAAAGTCTCAATAATCTACTTGAGGCCCAAGGACACAAGGAGCTCTGCTTATCACCAAGGGAATGGAGCCAGCTATTGGAGCTAGTGGACATTTTAGACCCTTTTGTCCAGGCCACCGACGTTAATCAGGGGGAGAAAGTGGTGACTCTCAGTGCTGCCCTTCCTTGTGTACTGTCACTCAACTATCATCTGCAAAGTATACTGAGCACAAGTCGTCACCTAGTCAGTCTAGTAAAGCACTGCAGCAGTCACTCAAACGCCGATTCCAGGGGGTGTTTGTGAATGTCAGAATGGAGCACTCGGATGAACAGGCAACAAAACCTCAATTTGGTGACAATGTATACATAATGGCTGCACTGCTGGACCCATCTTTCTGCCTGTTCAGGCTTGATCATGATGTCCTCATACCACATGAAGATAAAGCTTAATTGAAGGAGAGTCTGATTGGTAGGTACAATGCATTGCAACATGCAACATTTTCTATGTCACTTGCATTAAAATATGTTTTTTTTGTTTTGTTTTTTTCATGTATAATGTATACTGTTATATTCTTGATCATATACATCATTTTATGATTTTTTTTCAGACGTTGTTTTGGCTGAGGCACGGAAAGTCACCGTTACGGAGAGCAGTAGTGGAGAAGAAGAAGAACAACCACCTGCCAAAACCTCCAGACTGTTCTCTGGCTACCGCAACAAGATCAGCAAGAAGAAAGGAGACATAAAGTAATCTGTCAGAGCAGAGATTATTCGCTACGTTCAAGTATCTTCTAATGAAAATGAAGTTAATTGCTTGGATTTTTGGAGAATCCATGCAAAATACTTTCCAAGGCTCAAGCAGGTAGCAATGATAGTGTTGGCTGTGCCTGCCACTAGTGCCCAAGTGGAGAGAGTGTTTAGTCATGGAGGCCTCATCATGTGCCCTCATCATGCCAGGCTCAGTGCAAGAAAGCTGACAAACTTGATCTTTCTGAAATGTAACCTAACTGCAACATAAATATTCTCTGTCTTAGGGCACATGACGTAATTTGCTACTTGTTACAGGAAATTGTATTTCTGTTGTTAAGTGTCCAGGTCAGTAAGTATATTTTAGGGATAAAGGTCATTACGTTTGATATACAGGACACTTTAGTAGTGCAGTTATTGAACAGTTGTCAGTCATTTTGGTTTACATTCATACAGATTTTCTGTTTGTGTGACAGAATGAAGTGAAATATAGACAATTTCTGCCACAAAATACCATGCACTTTAAAATGTTATGTTTGCTTTTTTTCATACCCGGTACAATTACTTTTATTAATGTAAACTGTCTACATTTTTAAAGGAAATGTATTTTGATTTAAATAGTGCCTGATGTGCTTTCTTTCATACAAGTGTGGACTAATGAACAAGGGAGTCTCTTCAAAAAATGTACAAGGTTTATAGACCTAACCCACAGCAGGCAGAAAGCCATTGCCAAAAGGGACTTGACACGTGACAGACTTGGCCCTAAAATACTTGAGACTTGACTTGGACTCTACCTCAAAGACTTGTGAACATCTCTGTCATAAAAGACTGTGAAGTTTTTCAGGATTTAAAAAAACAGAATGGAGTTAAGCACAGGCAAAATCCTAAAGGAAAACCTGGTTCAGTCTGCTTTTCACCAGACACTGGGAGATTAATTCACCTTTCAGCAGGACAATAACCTAAAACACAAGGCCAAATCTACACCGGAGCTGCTTACCAAGAACAGTGAATGTTCCTGAGTGGCCGAGTTACAGTTTTGACTTAAATCTGCATGAAAATATATGGCAAGACTTAAAAATGGTCGTCTAGCAATGATCAACAACCAATTTGACAGAGCTTGAAGAATTTTGAAAAGAATAATGGTCAAAAGTGTACAATCTAGGTGTGCAAAGCTCTTAGAGACTTAACAAGACAGACTCACAGCTGTAATTGCTGCCAAAGGTGATTCTAACATGTATTGATTGAGGGATGTGAATACTTATGTAAATTAGATAGTTCTGTATTTCATTTTCAATAAATTAGCAAACATTTCAAAATGTTGTATTGTGTGTAGATGTGTGAGAAAAAAATATATTTAATCATTTTTTAATTCAGGCTGTAACACAACAAAATGTTGAATAAGTCAAGGGGTATGAATACTTTCTGAAGGCACTGTAAAATGTGGTAGTTCGTTGCAATTGTGTTTTTGTATTGTCATAGTTCTCTCTTTGGGACTGAAAATCTGCTCATTAACTAGGTAGCTTAGCTACTAGCTAGGTGGCTAACAGGGCTGATCAATCTAACGTTTGTGTCATAAAATAAACAAATATTGGATGGCTGTCTATCCTATTTATATGTAGCTGGCTAGCTGACGTTACCTAGAATAGATGGTTAACTTGATAAACAACTTACCCGTGTGCTATACATCATCCTGGCACCACCACCTCCTGCTGCTAACGTTACTATCCATGCAGGCAATGCTGCCCGCTGTGATGCTTCTTTGGGAAATCTATCAAATTCAATATTCTGAAGTAGATTTGTCCCCGGATGTAAGGACCATCCCGTCTTGACTTCTTTCTTATGTCATTCTCGTTGGCACCAAAAGTTTCAAAAGTGTTGATAGGGGACAGAATGCGGTCGGACCGTCATATAATTGGCATATACATTACTCTTACTGAATTTCCACATGGGCGAGGGTATTGGAAATGTAATCAAAACCCATTGGATGATAACTTGTTTTTAACTGTCACGGATTCTGCCGAGGCTGCTCCTCCTCCTTGCTCGGGCAGGCTTCGGCGTTCGTCGTCCCCGGAGTACTAGCTACTGCCGTTCGATGTTATCGGTGTTTGTTTAGTTTTGTCTGTATTGTTTTCACCTGTTCGTCATTATATTAATTGTTTCCCTTATAATTACCCCTGTCTCTCATCTGTACTTTGTGTGTGATTGTTTTCCCCTTCACGGTTGTCTATTTTGTGAGCGGGTTATTTCCTCCCTGCGTGGAGTTATTTTCTGTGTCCTTTTGGATCCTTTTCGTATTAAAAGTACGTATCCGAGAGTTCTGTGTCCTGCGCCTGACTTCGTTTACCGCATCTCACAGACAGTCGTGACAGAATCACACACCTTACCATGGAGTCAGCAGGAGCGACGGCACCGACTGGATCACTCGAGGAGCGCGTCCTACAACAGGCAGCGATGCTCCAAAATCTTGGTGCCGCTATGGATAATGTTATGAACACTTTGGGACGATGGGAGAGAGGAGGTTTGCCCACACCTCCTCCAACGATACCACCACCATCGGCTACTCCTATCGTCTCACATCCGGAGTCCAGTGGGATTCGGCTCTCGCTCCCGAGGGCTTATGATGGCACCGCAGCCGGGTGTCAGGGTTTCCTGCTCCAGGTTGAACTTTACCTGGCAACCATTCACCCGGCACCCTCGGGATACGAGAGCGTGTCCGCCCTCATCTCCTGTCTGTCCGGCAAGGCACTGGAGTGGGCCAACGCCGAGTGGGGAGGGATAGACGCCGCTACTGTGAACTATGCGGAGTTCACCCGCCGCTTCAGGGCAGTGTTCGATCATCCCCTGGAGGGGAAGGCGGTGGGTGAGTGTCTATTCCACCTCAGACAGGGGAGGAGGAGCGTGCAGGAATTCGCACTGGACTTCCGGACTCTGGCTGCCAATTCGGGATGGAATGAGAGGGCCCTCATCGACCACTACAGATGCAGCCTGAGGGAGGACGTTCGTCGAGAGCTGGCCTGCAGGGACACCAACCTTCGATCAGCTGGTGGACATGTCGATTCGCTTGGATACCCTGTTGGCTACCCGCGGACGTCCAGCGCTGGGGCCGTCCATTCCATCCCCCAGCACCTCCAAGCCGAGCCCTATGGAGCTCGGGGGTGCTGGTAGTAGGGAGGCCAGGAAGGAGGCTGTCCCCTGCACCAACTGTGGCCGCCGAGGACACACGGCGGTTCAGTGCTGGGGAGGGTCTCCTCGGATTCGAGGCAGCAGGCAGCGCACTGATGAGTCATTCCCGGTGAGTAAGGTCCCAACTCACCCAGAGCTCTCTGCTGTTCATATGTGTATCCAAGTGATGTTTCCAGAAGTTTCTTCTTACTCCCAGCATAAGGCACTAGTCGATTCAGGCGCAGCTGGGAATTTTATCGATCGCCATTTCTCATATAAGTTAGGGATCCCTATATTACCAGTCGATGTGCCCTTCCCTATCCATGCCCTAGATAGCCGGCCTTTGGGGTCGGGATTGATTAGGGAGGTCACAGCGCCACTGAAGATGAAAACGCAGAAGGGTCATGAGGAGACTATACAGTTGTATTTAATTGACTCTCCTGCGTTTCCAGTGGTGTTGGGACTTCCCTGGTTAATATCTCATGACCCCAACATTTCATGGCAACAGAGGGCTCTCAAGGGATGGTCTAATCAGTGTGTGGGGCGGTATGTAGGTGTTTCCGTAGGGGCAACGACGGTGGAGAGTCCGAACCAAATGCCCACAATGCACATTCCTCCTGAGTATGCCGATTTGGCAAGCGCCTTCTGTAAGAAGAAGGCGACTCAATTACCACCTCATCGACAGGGGGATTGTGCGATAGACCTCCAGGTTGGCGCGGCGCTCCCTCGCAGCCATGTGTATCCTCTGTCTCAGGAGGACACGGCTGCTATGGAGACATACGTCGCCAAATCCTTGAGACAGGGATACATACGGCCTTCCACTTCTCCTGCGTCCTCAAGTTTCTTTTTTGTGAAGAAGAAGGATGGGGGTTTACGCCCGTGTATTGATTACTGTGGTCTCAATCAGATCACTATTAAATACAGCTATCCTCTCCCTCTGATTGCTAGTATGACGAAGTCATTACACGGGGCACGCTTCTTCACAAAATTGGATCTCAGGAGCGCTTACAACCAGGTGCGCATTCGGGAGGGAGATGAGTGGAAAACAGCCTTCAGTACCACCTCTGGTCACTATGAGTACCTCGTCATGCCATACGGTCTAATGAATGCTCCTTCAGTCTTCCAATCATTTGTAGACGAGATTTTCCGGGATTTGCATGGACAGGGGGTAGTGGTGTATATTGATGACATTCTGATATACTCCGCTACACGTACCGAGCATGTGTCCCTGGTACGTTGGGTGCTGGGTAGACTGTTGGAGCATGATCTGTATATGAAGGCAGAGAAATGTCTGTTTTTCCAGGAGTCCATCTCCTTCCTGGGACACCGGTTGTCTGCGTCAGGGGTGGAGATGGAGATTGACCGCGTTTCAGCCGTGCGTAATTGGCAGACTCCAACTAGAGTAAAGGAGGTGCGGCGGTTTTTGGGTTTTGCCAATTACTACCGGAGGTTTATCCGGGGTTTTGGACAGGTAGCGGCTCCCATTACCTCCCTGCTAAAGGGGGGCCCGGTGCGTTTGCAGTGGTTGGCTGAGGTCGGACAGGGCGTTTAGTCATTTGAAGGACCTGTTCACCTCAGCTCCGGTGCTGGCACATCCGGATCCCTCTTTGGCGTTCCAAGTCGAGGTGGATGCGTCCGAGGCGGGGATCGGTGCTATACTGTCTCAGCGCTCGGGCACGCCTCCAAAACTCCGCCCCTGTGCTTTCTATTCTAAGATGCTCAGTCCGGCGGAGCGCAATTATGACATGGGGGACAGGGAGCTGCTAGCTGTGGTCCAGGCCCTGAAGGTGTGGAGACATTGGCTTGAGGGGGCTAACCACCCTTTTCTCATTCTGACTGACCATCGTAACCTGGAGTACATCCGGGCAGCGAAGAGACTGAACCCTCGTCAGGCTAGGTGGGCCATGTTTCTGGCCCGGTTTGTCTTTAAGATCACGTATATCCCCGGGTCACAGAACGTTAAGGCAGACGCCCTGTCCCGACGATATGACACAGAGGAGAGGTCCATTGAGCCCACTCCCATACTACCGGAGTCTTGTCTCGTGGCACCGGTGGTGTGGGAGGTCGACACGGAAATCGAGCGGGCATTACGTACCGACCCTTCTCCCCCAGAGTGTCCAGAGGGATGGAGGTACGTGCCGCTCGAGGTCCGTGACCGACTGATTTATTGGGCTCACACGTCACCCTCCTCTGGTCATCCTGGTATTGGTCGGACGGTGCACTGTTTTAGCGGGAAGTACTGGTGGCCCACCTTAGCTAAGGACGTGAGAGTTTACGTTTCTTCCTGCTCGGTGTGCGCCCAGTGTAAGGCGCCTAGACACCTGCCCAGGGGGAAGTTACAACCTCTCCCCGTTCCACAACGGCCGTGGTCTCACCTGTCGGTGGATTTTGTCACGGACCTTCCCCCCTCCCAGGGGAATACCACGATCTTGGTCATTGTGGATCGGTTTTCTAAGGCCTGCCGTCTCATCCCTATGCCAGGTCTTCCTACAGCCCTACAAACAGCCGAAGCCCTGTTTACTCACGTTTTCCGGCACTACGGGGTGCCTGAGGATATAGTGTCTGATCGGGGTCCCCAGTTCACCTCTAGAGTGTGGAGGGCGTTTATGGAACGTTTGGGGGTCTCGATCAGCCTTACCTCGGGTTTTCACCCTGAGAGTAATGGGCAGGTGGAGAGAGTAAACCAAGATGTGGGTAGGTTTCTGAGGTCCTACTGCCAGGACCGGCAGGAGGAGTGGTCGGGGTATATTCCCTGGGCAGAGATAGCCCAAAACTCACTCCGCCACTCCTCCACTAATCTCACTCCTTTCCAGTGTGTGTTTGGCTATCAGCCAGTTCTGGCACCCTGGCATCAGAGCCAGATCGAGGCTCCTGCGGTGGATGAATGGTTTCGGCGCTCGGAGGAGACATGGAACGCTGCGCACGTCCATCTGCAGCGGGCCATCAGACGGCAAAAGGCGAGCGCCGATCGCCACCGCAGTGAGGGTCCGGTTTATGCACCGGGAGATCGAGTCTGGCTCTCGACCAGAAACCTGCCCCTTCACCTGCCCTGCCGGAAGCTGGGCCGGCGGTTTGTGGGGCCATTTAAAGTCCTGAGGAGATTGAACGAGGTATGTTATAGGTTACAGCTGCCTGTAAATTATCGCATTAACCCCTCGTTCCATGTGTCTCTCCTCAGGCCGGTGGTAGCTGGTCCACTCCAGGAGAATGAGGTACGAGAGGCCCCTCCGCCCCCCACTAGACATCGAAGGGGCTCCGGCGTAGTCAGTCCGTTCCTTCGTGGATTCGAGGTGTCGGATGGGGGGTCTGCAGTATCTCGTGGAGTGGGAGGGGTACGGTCCGGAGGAACGGGACATCCTAGATCCCTCCCTGTTGACAGAGTTCCACCGGAGTCACCCAACTCGCCCTGCTCCGCGTCCTCCTGGCCGTCCCCGAGGCCGGGGTCGGCGCACGGCTGGAGCCGCTCGTCAAGGGGGGGTACTGTCACGGATTCTGCCGAGGCTGCTCCTCCTCCTTGCTCGGGCAGGCTTCGGCGTTCGTCGTCCCCGGAGTACTAGCTACTGCCGTTCGATGTTATCGGTGTTTGTTTAGTTTTGTCTGTATTGTTTACACCTGTTCGTCATTATGTTAATTGTTTCCCTTATAATTACCCCTGTCTCTCATCTGTACTTTGTGTGTGATTGTTTTCCCCTTCACGGTTGTCTATTTTGTGAGCGGGTTATTTCCTCCCTGCGTGGAGTTATTTTCTTTGTCCTTTTGGATCCTTTTCGTATTAAAAGTACGTATCCGAGAGTTCTGTGTCCTGCGCCTGACTTCGTTTACCGCATCTCACAGACAGTCGTGACATTAACTAGGACAGAGGAATTTATAACAGATTTTTTCCGACATAACATAGGTACAGCAAATAGGTACTCATCTCGAAATCAAAAGCAATTTAGGTCAAAAGAGTCCATACTAACAAAGGAAATAGAAGGTCTAACAGAACAGATAGATAGCAATAAAAACTGTAACATAGAGGCTCAGAATAAATTTGAGGAAAAACAAAAAGAAATGGAGAAACTTATTCAAGAAAGATCAAGTGTAATATATTATAACAAATAAAGCAAACTGGACGGGAAAAAAAATGCACTAAAAATGCACCAAATTCTTTTAAAATCTTCAACATAGGAATGCTACCAAAAATAATTTACTGAAACTGGTTACAAATGACGGAGTCACCCATGATTCACCAAATTATATTTTGAAGGAGGAAACAAGGTACTTTAAGCATATGTTTTTGTTCCCGTCACCTCCATCTCCTCTAACTGAAGCAAATTGTAGAGATTATTTTTCTATTGATAATGTAAAATTAACAGCCATACAGAAAGACTCATGTGAAGGTGAAATTACAGAGGACGAACTTCTGGATGCAATTAAAGACTTTAAGTCCGGGAAAACTCCGGTGTTGGATGGCATACCAGTCGAGGTATACCAAACCTTTTTTGATATACTCATAGGACCGTTATTAGCATGTTTTAACCACTCCTATGTAAATGGTAGATTATCAGACACTCAAGAAGAAGGTCTGATTTCATTATTACTGAAACAGGATACAAGTGGAAAATATAAAAATCCAGTCCATTAAAAAAATTGGAGGCCCCTTACACTTCAGTGTTGTGATGCAAAAATTATAGCAAAATGTATAGCGCATAGAATTAAAAAGGTATTGTCGGACATTATTCATTCAAATCAGACAGGTTTTTTACATGGAAGATACATTGGAGATAATATAAGGCAAGTACTGGAAACAATAGAACACTATGAAAAATCTGGGAAACCAGGCCTGCTATTCATAATAGACTTCGAAAAGGTATTTGATAAAGTACGACTGGGGTTTATATATAAATGCCTGGAGCATTTCAATTTTGGAGAATCTCTTATAAAATGGGTTAAAATCATGTATAGTAACCCTAGGTGTAAAATATTAAATAATGGCTATTTCTCAGAAAGTTTTAAATTGTCAAGAGGAGTTAAACAAGGTTGTCCACTATCGGCATATCTATTTATTATGGCCATCAAGATGTTAGCTATTAAAATCAGATCCAACAATAATATCAAGGGATTAGAAATCCAGGGCTTAAAAACAAAGGTGTCATTGTACGCTGATGATTCATGTTTTCTTTTAAATCCACAACTTGAATCCCTCCACAGCCTCATAGAGGATCTAGATAAATTGTCTAACCTCTCTGGATTATAACCAAATTATGATAAATGTACTATAGTACGTATTGGATCACAAAAAAATACAATTTTCACATTACCATGTAGTTTACCAATAAAACGGTCTGACGGTGATGTGGATATACTCGGAATACATATCCCAAATGAAATAAAAGATCTCACTCCAATACATTTTAATAGAAAGTTAGCAAAAATAGATAAGATCTTGCTACCATGGAAAGGTAAATACCTGTCAATTTGGGGTAAAATCACCCCGATTAACTCTTTAGTATTATCCCAGTTTACCTATTTGCTTATGGTCTTGCCTACGCCTAGCGAACAGTTTTTTAAATTATATGAGAAAAACATATTCCATTTTATTTGGAACGGCAAGCCAGACAAAATTAAATGGGCCTATTTATATAATGTATATGAATTCGGAGGACAGAAATTATTAAATATTAAAGCATTAGACCTATCACTAAAAGCTACAGTCATACAAAAGTTATACTTAAATCCGAACTGGTTCTCTAGCAAATTAGTAAGATTGTCTCACCCAATATTCAAGAATGGCATTTTTCCCTTTATTCAGATTACAACCTCTCACTATCAGTTATTTGTAAAGGAAATCATCTCCCAAATATCACTATTTCTAAAACAAACCATAGAAAGTTGGTTGCAATTTCAATTTTATCCACCAGAAACGACAGAACAAATAATGCAACATATATTGTGGTTAAACTGAAATATACACAATTTATTTTTTACAAAATGTTTAAAAAATGTATAATCTTCGTAAATGATATCATCGGTAGGACTGGTGGAGTTATGTCGCACATGCAGCTAACAAAAACATATGGAAATGTCTGCTCTTATACAAGGAAAACAACAAAGGAGGAGCAAAACCCGCTCACAATAATGACACTCGTACATACAATAAACACGCACACCAAACAGTGGATGTGAACAGGTTTAAATGGGCAGACAAACTAACATAATGGGGAACAGGTGTGCGACAACAGACAACAATCAAGTGAACATAGAAACATATAACATAGAGCGGCAGCAGCTAGTACTCCGGTGACGACGAACGCCGAAGCCTGCCCGAGCCAGAAGGAAGGGCAGTCTCGGCAGAATCCGTGACAGCTCTACCCAAAATTACAAGCAAATAATTGCAGCATTACCGCAAAAAAATGAAAGAGGAAAGTGGAAGGGGGAAAAAGTAAGGAACTTGCCTGTCGGCCTTGCTTTAAAGAACATAATTGGTTAAAGAAAACTGTGATAAATAAAAAAGTATACCAGTTTCATTTAAGGACCAAAGGATTGACAGCCATCCCATATAGATTGCAAAATAGTTGGGAAGAGATTTTTGACGTTCCGATCCCATGGCATAGTGTTTATGAACTGATACGCAAAACGACGCCGGATTCAAAAATTGGAATTGTTCAATTAAAATTATTATATAAAATTCTTGCTACCAATATAATGTTATTTATATGGGGGATACACTCTACCCATCTCTGCAGATTTTGCTGCGAAGAGACAGAATCATTAGATCATTTGTTTTGGTACTGTCCATTTGTAGCTTGTTTTTGGACACAGGTCCAGGAATGGCTAAAGGATTGCAATATTTACCTGGAGCTAACCCTGCAGATAGCATTACTGGGTGATCTGAAAAGTCATAGTCAATCGATTAATAATTCAATAATACTTTTAGCAAAAATGTTTATTTTCAATTTACAATCTGTAGAAACAATGAGAATAGAAAGGTTCAGAACTTTTGTAAAACATCACAGTACAGTTGAAAAATATATGGCAAATAGAAATCCAATATGGATGGTGTTAAGAGATAGATGGGTGGTGTTGAATGGAGTTGAAGGATGGGACTAATAACAACTAACAACAACTAATAACAACAAGATAACTAATAATGTAAGCATACTGTGTCCATAATAACTATATTGGTTCTAGGTTGAGAGCTTTTGTGAAAGAGCACAGTTAGAAAGATATGGCATAAAGAAGCAAACCGGATGTACATCATGAAAACAATCAGACCGGTTGAGGGTAGAGGAAGTTCAGGAGTAAAAACAAACAAAATAGAATTATTGTCAAATTGACTGTGTCCATAAAATATATATAGTATGTACAGTGGGGAAAAAAGGTATTTAGTCAGCCACCAATTGTGCAAGTTCTCCCACTTAAAAAGATGAGAGAGGCCTGTAATTTTCATCATACGTACACGTCAACTATGACAGACAAAATGAGAAAAAAAATTCCTGAAAATCACATTGTAGGATTTTTTATTAATTCATTTGCAAATTATGGTGGAAAATAAGTATTTGGTCAATAACAAAAGTTTCTTAATACTTTGTTATATACCCTTTGTTGGCAATGACACAGGTCAAACGTTTTCTGTAAGTCTTCACAAGGTTTTCACACACTGTTGCTGGTATTTTGGCCCATTCCTCCATGCAGATCTCCTCTAGAGCAGTGATGTTTTGGGGCTGTCGCTGGGCAACACAGACTTTCAACTCCCTCCAAAGATTTTCTATGGGGTTGAGATCTGGAGACTGGCTAGGCCACTCCAGGACCTTGAAATGCTTCTTACGAAGCCACTCCTTCGTTGCCCGGGCGGTGTGTTTGGGATCATTGTCATGCTGAAAGACCCAGCCACGTTTCATCTTCAATGCCCTTGCTGATGGAAGGAGGTTTTCACTCAAAATCTCACGATACATGGCCCCATTCATTCTTTCCTTTACACGGATCAGTCGTCCTGGTCCCTTTGCAGAAAAACAGCCCCAAAGCATGATGTTTCCACCCCCATGCTTCACAGTAGGTATGGTGTTCTTTGGATGCAACTCAGCATTCTTTGTCCTCCAAACACGACGAGTTGAGTTTTTACCAAAAAGTTCTATTTTGGTTTCATCAGACCATATGACATTCTCCCAATCCTCTTCTGGATCATCCAAATGCACTCTAGCAAACTTCAGATGGGCCTGGACATGTACTGGCTTAAGCAGGGGGACACGTCTGGCACTGCAGGATTTGAGTCCCTGGCGGCGTAGTGTGTTACTGATGGTAGGCTTTGTTACTTTGGTCCCAGCTCTCTGCAGGTCATTCACTAGGTCCCCCCGTGTGGTTCTGTGATTTTTGCTCACCGTTCTTGTGATCATTTTGACCCCACAGGGTGAGATCTTGCATGGAGCCCCAGATCGAGGGAGATTATCAGTGGTCTTGTATGTCTTCTATTTCCTAATAATTGCTCCCACAGTTGATTTCTTCAAACCAAGCTGCTTACCTATTGCAGATTCAGTCTTCCCAGCCTGGTGCAGGTCTACAATTTTGTTTCTGGTGTCCTTTGACAGCTCTTTGGTCTTGGCCATAGTGGAGTTTGGAGTGTGACTGTTTGAGGTTGTGGACAGGTGTCTTTTATACTGATAACAAGTTCAAACATGTGCCATTAATACAGGTAACGAGTGGAGGACAGAGGAGCCTCTTAAAGAAGAAGTTACAGGTCTGTGAGAGCCAGAAATCTTGCTTGTTTGTAGGTGACCAAATACTTATTTTCCATCATAATTTGCAAATAAATTCATTATGTTATTTTCTGGATTTTTTTTTTCTCAATTTGTCTGTCATAGTTGACGTGTACCTATGATGAAAATTACAGGCCTCTCTCATCTTTTTAAGTGGGAGAACTTGCACAATTGGTGGCTGACTAAATACTTTTTTCCCCACTGTATGTATGTATGTGTGTGTGTATGTATGAATGTATGTGTATATGTACGTATATATATGTATGTATATATACAGTGGGGAGAACAAGTATTTGATACACTGCCGATTTTGCAGGTTTTTCTACTTACAAAGCATGTAGAGGTCTGTAATTTTTATCATAGGTACACGTCAACTATGACAGACAAAATGAGAAAAAAAATCCAGAAAATCACATTGTAGGATTTTTTATTAATTAATTTGCAAATTATGGTGGAAAATAAGTATTTGGTCAATAACAAAAGTTTCTTAATACTTTGTTATATACCCTTTGTTGGCAATGACACAGGTCAAACGTTTTCTGTAAGTCTTCACAAGGTTTTCACACACTGTTGCTGGTATTTTGGCCAATTCCTCCATGCAGATCTCCTCTAGAGCAGTGATGTTTTGGGGCTGTCGCTGGGCAACACAGACTTTCAACTCCCTCCAAAGATTTTCTATGGGGTTGAGATCTGGAGACTGGCTAGGCCACTCCAGGACCTTGAAATGCTTCTTACGAAGCCACTCCTTCGTTGCCCGGGCGGTGTGTTTGGGATCATTGTCATGCTGAAAGACCCAGCCACGTTTCATCTTCAATGCCCTTGATGATGGAAGGAGGTTTTCACTCAAAATCTCACGATACATGGCCCCATTCATTCTTTCCTTTACACGGATCAGTCGTCCTGGTCCCTTTGCAGAAAAACAGCCCCAAAGCATGATGTTTCCACCCCCATGCTTCACAGTAGGTATGGTGTTCTTTGGATGCAACTCAGCATTCTTTGTCCTCCAAACACGACGAGTTGAGTTTTTACCAAAAAGTTCTATTTTGGTTTCATCAGACCATATGACATTCTCCCAATCCTCTTCTGGATCATCCAAATGCACTCTAGCAAACTTCAGATGGGCCTGGACATGTACTGGCTTAAGCAGGGGGACACATCTTGCACTGCAGGATTTGAGTCCCTGGCGGCGTAGTGTGTTACTGATGGTAGGCTTTGTTACTTTGGTCCCAGCTCTCTGCAGGTCATTCACTAGGTCCCCCCGTGTGGTTCTGTGATTTTTGCTCACCGTTCTTGTGATCATTTTGACCCCACAGGGTGAGATCTTGCGTGGAGCCCCAGATCGAGGGAGATTATCAGTGGTCTTGTATGTCTTCTATTTCCTAATAATTGCTCCCACAGTTGATTTCTTCAAACCAAGCTGCTTACCTATTGCAGATTCAGTCTTCCCAGCCTGGTGCAGGTCTACAATTTTGTTTCTGGTGTCCTTTGACAGCTCTTTGGTCTTGGCCATAGTGGAGTTTGGAGTGTGACTGTTTGAGGTTGTGGACAGGTGTCTTTTATACTGATAACAAGTTCAAACAGGTGCCATTAATACAGGTAACGAGTGGAGGACAGAGGAGCCTCTTAAAGAAGAAGTTACAGGTCTGTGAGAGCCAGAAATCTTGCTTGTTTGTAGGTGACCAAATACTTATTTTCCACCATAATTTGCAAATAAATTCATTACGTTATTTTCTGGATTTTTTTTTTCTCAATTTGTCTGTCATAGTTGACGTGTACCTATGATGAAAATTACAGGCCTCTCTCATTTTTTTAAGTGGGAGAACTTGCACAATTGGTGGCTGACTAAATACTTTTTTTCCCCACTGTATGTATGTATGTATGTATGTATGTGTGTGTGTATGTATGAATGTATGTGTATATGTACGTATATATATGTATGTATATATACAGTGGGGAGAACAAGTATTTGATACACTGCCGATTTTGCAGGTTTTCCTACTTACAAAGCATGTAGAGGTCTGTAATTTTTTATCATAGGTACACTTAAACTGTGAGAGACGGAATCTAAAACAAAAATCCAGAAAATCACATTGTATGATTTTTAAGTAATTAATTTGCATTTTATTTCATGACATATGTATTTGATCACCTACCAACCAGTAAGAATTCCGGCTCTCACAGACCTGTTAGTTTTTCTTTAAGATGCCCTCCTGTTCTCCACTCATTACCTGTATTAACTGCACCTGTTTGAACTCATTACCTGTATAAAAAGACACCTGTCCACACACTCAATCAAACAGACTCCAACCTCTCCACAATGGCCAAGACCAGAGAGCTGTGTAAGGACATCAGGGATAAAATTGTAGACCTGCACAAGGCTGGGATGGGCTACAGGATAATAGGCAAGCAGCTTGGTGAGAAGGCAACAACTGTTGGCGCAATTATTAGAAAATGGAAGAAGTTCAAGATGACGGTCAATCACCCTCGGTCTGGGGCTCCATGCAAGATCTCACCTCGTGGGGCATCAATGATCATGAGGAAGGTGAGGGATCAGCCCAGAACTACACGGCAGGACCTGGTTAATGACCTGAAGAGAGCTGGGACCACAGTCTCAAAGAAAACCATTAGTAACACACTACGCCGTCATGGATTAAAATCCTGCAGCGCACGCAAGGTCCCCCTGCTCAAGTTTGCCAATGACCATCTGGATGATCCAGAGGAGGAATGGGAGAAGGTCATGTGGTCTGATGAAACAAAAATAGAGATTTTTGGTCTAAACTCCACTTGCCGTGTTTGGAGGAAGAAGAAGGATGAGTACAACCCCAAGAACACCATCCCAACCGTGAAGCATGGAGGTGGAAACGTCATTCTTAGGGGATGCTTTTCTGCAAAGGGGACAGGACGACTGCACCGTATTGAGGGGAGGATGGATGGGGCCATGTATCGCGAGATCTTGGCCAACAACCTCCTTCCCTCAGTAAGAGCATTGAAGATGGGTCGTGGCTGGGTCTTCCAGCATGACAATGACCCGAAACACACAGCCAGGGCAACTAAGGAGTGGCTCCATAAGAAGCATCTCAAGGTCCTGGAGTGGCCTAGCCAGTCTCCAGACCTGAACCCAATAGAAAATCTTTGGAGGGAGCTGAAAGTCCATATTGCCCAGCGACAGCCCCGAAACCTGAAGGATCTGGAGAAGGTCTGTATGGAGGAGTGGGCCAAAATCCCTGCTGCAGTGTGTGCAAACCTGATCAAGACCTACAGGAAACGTATGATCTCTGTAATTGCAAACAAAGGTTTCTGTACCAAATATTAAGTTCTGCTTTTCTGATGTATCAAATACTTATGTCATGCAATAAAATGCAAATGAATTACTTACAAATCATATAATGTTATTTTCTGGACGTCTCTCACAGTTGAAGTGTACCTATGATAAAAATTACAGACCTCTACATGCTTTGTAAGTAGGAAAACCTGCAAAATCGGCAGTGTATCAAATATTTGTTCTCCCCACTGTATATATTTGCGAGAAGAATATATATATATGGGGGATTGGAAGTGATGCAGACAATTACATTGATGGAAGTTACAATCTATCTGCAATATTAAAGCTGATCTACCTCCTAAAAAAATTAAAATAATAATAATAATATATATATATATATATATTTTTAAAGGACCATCACACCCGCGAATACTATGGTCAAAATTTTGACCTTAAGAAAACAACAAAACTAAATTAGCTAGCTTTGTTAGCTAGCTGTTTACAGCCACGACAGAACAACTGTTGTTTATAAACGCACCAGAATATCTGCCAAAAAGGTCTATACATAAATGGAACTGTATGGAATAGAATAGCCTCAGCGTACGACATAACATAATTATAGCGCTCACAGTGACTCATACTGTACGTCAGAAAGAACACAACTTCCACCTGAGTCCCCCCCCCACTCTCTTCCCCTCTCTCACCCTCTTCTCTCTCCCACTCTCTCTCCCTTGCTCTCTCCCTCTCTCCCTCCTTTCCTCTACCGCTCTCAATCGCTTTCTTCTTTCTTTCTCCCTCCCCATCTCTCTTTCTGTCCTACGTTTCACTAGACATGTCAATATAAAACTCATTAATCATGCTGCATTCCACATTAAACCCTTAAGGCTAGAAACAGTCATGATTTAGGCCTATTTGAAATTCAGATCCAGCTATTACTGCAAATACATATCAATCTGTCCTCTCAGCTATCACTTCCTTAAATCTTTGAAAAGGTGTTTCTTTTCCAATACTTTAAAGGCATCTAAATCTTTTCATGATAGGGATTTTATAATAGAGTACAAAATAATATTTATATAGCTACAAGTTATTGAATGTAGAGATTGTAGAGATATAATTAATCTCTGTCTGTCTGAATATAATCAAGGTATCAAAGCTTGATAGAACACCTGATGTTGGCTCTTTGTTTTTTTGTGGAGATGTGAGAATATATCAAATAATAAATCATAATTTTCTATCCCCATTCTTCTGTAGTCTCAAATTAACTTCAAAATTGTATATCACAGAAATTCCATCACATCTGCCCTGAATGGCTACATTGTCAGCTGACATAAATGTATATGGCGAATGTCTGTAGTCAGAGCTGAACATATGTTTAACCACTTCCTACAAGTAGTACTGTTCATAACGCTCCTTAATCAATAGGACTGATTACATCATCATAATTTGCATATGATGGATATGTTGTCATGGAGGGATTATTATTTACCATTAGGTGAGAGATTTATCTGACAGGCTAGTTATTTACTTTTGGATGCGAGTTTTAGCAGAATGTTATTTTGAGGAATTGATATTCAACTCTCTCTATTGACAACATTCTCCTAATCTGTCAGATGAAAATGAAATTAGACTAATGAGAAATGCTTAAAGGCTCATAGAAAAGGCTCCAAAATGCCAGCTGTCTAAATGTCACAGGACACTGTCCAAAAGCTGGTCTATACACACAGGGCCTACAGGGAAAGCATCAGGAAGTTGAGAATGTCAGTTATCTCTCACAGAAATGTCCTTACTGTCTCTGGTGGAACTTTTATATTAGCCATACACGCATATTTCATCTGGGTTGGTATTTCAACACTTTATGTTAGTTTATTTCATTGGACCATAGTTTTCATTTTTCTGTATTTATTATATGCTCACAAGACTGAAAGATGTCAGAAATGTTGAAATGTCATCGCACAAAGAACCCAAGAAGGCTGAATACAGCCTTGGTGAATCATAACATACCTAAACATTGACGACAGCTTTCCATCACAAAAATATTGTATCATGCAGTGTTTGATTCATTCCTTGGATTTTGGCCTTTCGTACTTTAACTTACAGTGTATTTTTGGAGTTTAACACTCTTAATCTATTCTCTTTCATGATTTGATGTGAGAAAATGCCTTGATCACATAGCTATTGTTAATGGAGAGATGCTCCTTATTTAAGTCCTAAGATGACGGTGCAGGAACAAGGCCGCGTGCTATTATAATTTTTTCCTTTGTGTTTGCGGGTAAGCAATTCAAATAAGTGGGTCACTTGTTATTGAGCTAGCACTTGAACAGGGGAGCGCTATCTGATTTCTACCTGATGCCTTGACGTGGCTGCGTCTCCCCAGGTCTCCTGATCCCATTGAAGAGGAAAGAAAACCTAATGAGATAATGACAGCACAAGATCTGCTATTTACCGTTGGGCTAATCCTCACAAACAATCAGATGAAATTGTATAGTCTGCATATTGAAGCCCTCTGGCCGCTTACAAAGTATTAGCCGGTAGGCTCTTCAGCAAGAAGTGATTTGTTTACACGCACCCAGCTCGCTGCCTTGTGTCAAGCAGAGTAAAGATATTCTTACACACATTTCTTACAGTAAAGTCACAATGTAAATTTACAAAGGAGCATCGTCTGCCAGTAAACAGACATCCCAAAATAATAACACTCAAGACACAAATAATAGAGCAAAGACATCATCCTCCAGAACATCCCAATTAACCCAAATCATCAGAATAATCTGTCAGTTTCATCACATCCATAGACACTGCACACAAAAAGGAGCTAAATAAGACACAGACTTCTGACAGTGACTGGTTGTCTGGATGATTGACAAGCAGTGGGACCTATAAAATCCCAAGGCAAGTCCACTCCCGCCCCCATCAGTCTGAGGGATGTCAATGTTATTGAGAGGCTGTCAGGCTCATTCTCGGTGCCGTCCAAATCAACAGTAAATATTAGTTCTGTAGGACCGTCTAACATTCCCCCTTATTAATAACCTCCTAACCCCGCTGTTTGATGTTAAATAATTACACTCTGTGCTCTCAGGGAAAACACAGAGCAGCCCCTGTTCACAGCCCTGCTCCCAGGCTCCAGTCCTCACAGAAACTGACGCCCACATGACCGCCCTCTGAAACATAGATGGAAATATAACTATACGCCAAATGACGTGGGCTTAGACATTTTTTATGAAGATTAGTCAGAGGAGTTTACACTGGGAAGTTATTAACTCTTTCATTGCATTTACTGTATGATACATAGATAATGGTACTGAGTATGTGTTCAACATGACTTACTGTTGAGGATATCAATAGGAACTTTGCACTGAGAAGTGGAATAAGAGGCAGGCAGTGGGCGAGTGGGATACCCAGCTGTATTCACAAGCACAGCTGAATAATTTATGATGTTGGTTATTGTTTCTTCATCCAGCTGGGATGTAGAAACAAATCCACAGCTGGTAGAGGGATATCAGCCTGATCTTGCCCTCCACACAACACACTCTAATAGCACCCCCAAGTACAGAGCAAGACGTCTGTAGTCCAAGTTGCTTCGTTGCTGTTAACCAAACAAACAAGGGCTTACATCGCTTCCCATAGCTTCCTGTCTCACTGCCTTGTTTCCTAGGTAACCGTGTCAGGTGAGATGAGTGGGGTACTAACTCCCTCCAGAGGGCCAACCCTCTCTCATCCAAAGTTCTCACTTTGGGTCATGTGACACCTGTTCCCATGACAACCATGTTGGGGGGCAGTCTGGATGTCCCTTTGATCAGGGGGAAACACATTTACATTACATTTACATTACACCACACATTCCAATGAGAGAGCCTCAAACCATGGCGGGGATTCACACATGCAACAGCTGTTCTTCATGAAGGTGCACTGAGCTCATATTTAGATATGTGATCCTAGTAGCTGTTCCTTGCGGAATTTAATCATTGTAGAGAGATGAGAGGGCTGCGGCGTAGTCATATCAAATCAAATGAATGATCTGTGAGTAGCTCCAGTTTGGGGTTCTGCTCATGCTAAAAGAGGTACATCTCCATGGTAACCATGCAGGGATATATTTTTCATATAGTCTGATTGAAATGTGAGCTGAATATAGAGGTAGACATGTCATCCGTTTAAAGGTGAACATGACATGATGTCACCATCCATAATCAGACTGATTTGATGCCAGGCTTCCTTTCACCCACCCCCTCCTAATGCAGCTAATCAGCAGCAGCACTGTCACTTTGCATATGTTAGTTTGCTTTGTGACCTTTAAGCCCTTTCTGGTCCATGATAAACATGTGGCCTTTCCAAGCCTTTGAGCCTTGGTAAACAAAGGGGCCGTCCCAAACCTCTGGGCGGAGGTAAACGGGTGACTTCTCCAAGCCTTTCAGCCTGTGGAAAGCTGTTGGAATGCTTCCATCAGATAACAGAGCCCCGTGGGTATACTCTCGATAAACTGTGTCTCTGGCAACTTGCTGAATCTCCAGACACCTTTCCCATTGTGGGCGGCTGGGCCAGTCCTTTCTCCCCTCGCCACCGTAGTGATCCAGGACCATTGATCCACTTAGGGACAAGGACACGTCTGTCTCCAATAGCCATCAACTAAAATGGGGTCTGTAACCCAATGTCTCCTAAAGCTCAAAATACACTGGAGCGTGACCTCTGCAAGGCCGCATCAACACACACTCCATGGTGCAATATATCCCATTCAGCTTCACAGAAACAGACGACACAAAAACAGTAGGCTATGGAACGGTCCTTTTGGTCATTTTTCGACTCAAATTCTAGCTATCATCTCTACTGTTTTTATGTTAATTGAATTCGAAGACTAAATCAATTAGACTCATCGACTGTATGTTTGCCTGTTTTTTTGGGTATACTAATAACCAGATGTTGATGCTGCTAATTGTATCTATGATCTAGGGTGTTGTATATTTCCCAGCAGCTGTTGTTATCCCCTGGGTTATAAGGACAGTGATACAGTTTGAACTTCCACGCACTCTTAGAAAGGTGCTGAGTGTTTACTGTCAGCCCAATTTTACTAGCAAACAAATCACAATACTTGACCATTAAACTGGCATGATTGTAATTTTCTGCATCCTCAGATTTTACATTCAGCCATTGGCTTTGATTTATAATCCAGTGAATTCCTGTCAGCCTCGTCTATAGATCATGGAGATTCATTACTCCCGCCATTCCTCATGGACCAGCGCTGATGACTTGGGATGTGATGTCACACATAACTCCAAAGCCCTGTTTATGATCCGCCTCCGACTTCGGGAATCCTGGGAACTGCTGCTATGATCCATCAGGCCCCCATCCTGACTAAGCACACCTAACCCAGCAGTGGAGTAGCAGGAGGCAGACCCTGGCCCAGTTCAGTACCCTGCAGAGGGGGAGCCCCCGCCCCACTTGTGGGACGTGAAATATGACCACTAGAGGAACATCGGTGGGGCTTATAATCAGCACTGTGCACCTGGTCTGGTTCCACCAAGCCTTGGCAGAAATCACAGATGACAGAGAATCTGAGGCACGTGTCACAAGTACGACAAATGGAAATGCAAAATGCACTGCCACAGTCCCATAAATCTGTGACAGGCTGATTCCCAGTGTAGTTCAGCTCAAAGCGACGGTGTGATCAGTGTGACCCAGCCCCTCCCTTCTCCTGCTCAGCTGTCTCTCTCTCAGAGAACACCTCGACCTCAAACTGAGGGGGCGGAGCTGCTGATATGGTATGCTAATACTCTCACACAACTGGGATAATATAACACAAGGGTAAAATGATAGTCATTTTGTGTCTGGATCTTTTGATTTGGTAATAATGGAAGCACAGATTTGTATGATGCATGTACAGTGAGGGAAAAAAGTATTTGATCCCCTGCTGATTTTGTACGTTTGCCCACTGACAAAGACATGATCAGTCTATAATTGTAATGGTAGGTTTATTTGAACAGTGAGAGACAGAATAACAACAAAAAAATCCAGAAAAACGCATGTCAAAAATTTTATGAATTGATTTGCATTTTAATGAGGGAAATAAGTATTTGACCCCTCTGCAAAACATGACTTAGTACTTGCTGGCAAAACCCTTCTTGGCAATCACAGAGGTCAGACGTTTCTTGTAGTTGGCCACCAGGTTTGCACACATCTCAGGAGGGATTTTGTCCCACTCCTCTTTGCAGATCTTCTCCAAATCATTAAGGTTTCGAGCCTGACGTTTGGCAACTCGAACCTAAGGCTCCCTCCACAGATTTTCTATGGGATTAAGGTCTAGAGACTGGCTAGGCCACTCCAGGACCTTAATGTGCTTCTTCTTGAGCCACTCCTTTGTTGCCTTGGCCGTGTGTTTTGGGTCATTGTCATGCTGGAATACCCATCCACGACCCATTTTCAATGCCCTGGCTGAGGGAAAGAGGTTCTCACCCAAGATTCTCCCTTTGATGCGGTGAAGTTGTCCTGTCCCCTTAGCAGAAAAACACCCCCAAAGCATAATGTTTCCACCTCCATGTTTGACGGTGGGGATGGTGTTCTTGTGGTCATAGGCAGCATTCCTCCTCCTCCAAACACGGCGAGTTGAGTTGATGCCAAAGAGCTCGATTTTGGTCTCATCTGACCACAACACTTTCACCCAGTTCTCCTCTGAATCATTCAGATGTTCATTGGCAAACTTCAAGACGGGCCTGTATATGCGCTTTCTTGAGGACCTTGCGGGCGCTGCAGGATTTCAGTCCTTCACGGCGTAGTGTGTTAACAATTATTTTCTTGGTAACTATGGTCCCAGCTGCCTTGAGATCATTGACAAGATCCTCCCGTGTAGTTCTATGCTGATTCCTCACCGTTCTCATGATCATTGCAACTCCACGAGGTGAGATCTTACATGGAGCCCCAGGCCGAGGGAGATTGACAGTTATTTTGTGTTTCTTCCATTTGCGAATAATCGCACCAATTGTTGTCACCTTCTCACCAAGCTGCTTGCCGATGGTCTTGTAGCCTATTCCAGCCTTGTGTAGGTCTACAATCTTGTCCCTGACATCCTTGGAGAGCTCTTTGGTCTTGGCCATGGTGGAGAGTTTGGAATCTGATTGATTGATTGCTTCTGTGGACAGGTGTCTTTTATACAGGTAACAAGCTGAGATTAGGAGCACTCCCTTTATGAGTGTGCTCCTAATCTCAGCTCGTTACCTGTATAAAAGACACCTGGGAGCCAGAAATCTTTCTGATTGAGAGGGGGTCAAATACTTATTTCCCTAATTAAAATGCAAATCAATTTATAACATTTTTGACATGCGTTTTTCGGGATTTTTTTGTTGTTATTCTGTCTCTCACTGTTCAAATAAACCTACAATTAAAATTATAGACTGATCATTTCTTTGTCAGTGGGCAAACGTACAAAATCAGCAGGGGATCAAATACTTCTTTCCCTCACTGTATGCTGAGTGTGATTTCCAGGGTGTGACTTTCACCTCCTTTTCATGGTTGTTCGTGACCATGTCTCCTACTTGAGTTGTATTTAGAAGCCATCTAGCATTCTGACACACTTCCACACATGTATTTTTTCATGTGCTGCTCCACCATGACAACTGTGTGTGACATCAGGCATGACTCCTACAGCATCATGCTATATTTCAACTGCTTACATATACTGAACATACTGTAACGGTAAACTGTAATTTACTGTATATGGTAATTTTGGGTATTGTCAACAGTAAAATACTGTGAAATGTTTTACTGCAGCATACTGTAAATTATGTTTCATTGTGGGAAAATGTTGTGGGCAGAGAAACAATTGCTGTATTTTGAATGGTACTGTCATTCCATCCCAATGAATACAGTACCGTACCGTATTAATGGGAGCGCCAAAAACCTTTTGATCACTAGTGGTTGCTATTGTTGTTTCTGGCTCATTATTTATTTGGAGGCTTGCCTTGTGAGAGGCTATATTTGTTGCACCTGTTAGTAAGAATGCTGTACTAATTTAACTGGTATGTGTTAATTCAAAAATTGTAAATGGGACAGATTGGAGTGGCAGCAAGTATTCAACCTTAAATGGTTGATCATTTTTCCACGTCCTTTTGGTCTGTTTTGCCCTGTAGTCGCTGTCAGTTTGCAAGCATTTGTTATGGCCTATAGAAGTGCAGGTAATCGTGGTTAACCCAGAACTAAAGTCTTGTGTAATTCGTCAGCTGCTCTATGAAGATCTGGATCCATATGTGTTAAGAGAAGAAATGAAGCGATGCTAGAATGGGGAGCGAAACTGGAACAAGGAGCTCCACCCTCTCTCTTTGCAAGTTACGGACAATACAAGTCTATGGGCTGAATGTCCCCTCCCGTTCCGAAATTCGAAAGATACTAACACCTGCGAAATCGTGATTTGTCCAAATAATCAGTGATGAAAAACTCAAGCACTTGTATAAAGACAGATCTACGGTACCATTTATGTTTACGTAGTCTGCCCACGAGAGATTAAAGTGCAAGTGATGTACAACACAATGGAATGCATTTCATTTAACAGGTGTGTCTTGTTAATCAGTTGTGTTGTGACAAGGTAGGGGTGGTATACAGAAGATAGCCCTATTTGGTAAAAGACCAAGTCCATATTATGGCTAGAACAGCTCAAATAAGCAAAGAGAAACGACAGTCCCTCATTACTTTAAGACATGAAGGTCAGTCAATCCGGAAAACTTCAAGAACTTTGAACGTTTCTTCAAGTGCAGTCGCAAAAACCATCAAGCGCTATGATGAAACTGGCTCTCATGAGGACCGCCACAGGAAAGGAAGACCCAGAGTTACCTCTGCTGCAGAGGATAAGTTCATTAGAGTTACCAGCCTCAGAAATTGCAGCCTAAATAAATGCTTCACAGAGTTCATGTAACAGACACATCTCAACATAAAATGTTCAGAGGAGACTGCGTGAATCAGGCCTTCATGGTCGAATTGCTGTAAAGAAACCACTACTAAAGGACACCAATAAGAAGAAGAGACTTGCTTGGGCCAAGAAATACGAGGAGTGGACATTAGAACGGTGGGAATTTGTCCTTTGGTCTGGAGTCCAAATTTGAGACTTTTGGTTCCAACCGCCGTGGCTTTGTGAGACGCGGTGTGGGTGAACAGATGATCTCCGCATGTGTATTTCCCACCGTAAAGCATGGAGGAGGAGGTGTTATGGTGTGGGGGTGCTTTGCTGGTGACACTGTCTGTGATTTATTTAGAATTCAAGGCACACTTAACAAGCATGGCTACCACAGCATTCTGCAGTGATACGCCATCCCATCTGGTTTGGGCTTAGTGGGACTATCATTTGTTTTTCAACAGGACAATGACCCAACACACCTCCAGGCTATGTAAGGGCTATTTTACTAATAAGGAGAGTGAAGGAGTGCTGCATTAGATGACCTGGCCACCACAATCCCCCGACCTCAACCCAATTGAGATGGTTTGGGATGAGTCGGACCGCAGAGTGAAGGAAAAGCAGCCAACAAGTACTCAGCATATGTGGGAACTCCTTCAAGACTGTTGGAAAAGCATTCCAGGGGAAGCTGGTTGAGAGAATGCCAAGAGTGTGCAAAGCTGTCATCAAGGCAAAGGGTGGCTATTTGAAGAATCTCGAATATAAAATATATTTTGATAGATTTAACACTTTTTTGGTTGCTACATGATTCCATATGTGTTATTTAATAGTGTTGATGTTTTCACTATTATTATACAATGTAGAAAATAGTAAAAATAAAGAAAAACCCTTGAATGAGTAGGTGTATCCAAACTTTTGACTGGTAATGTAGACTACAGTAGTTGTACTGCAATATGAAAAACAGTAACTTAATTGCCAATAGTTTCCTGTATGTTACTGTCAAATTTACCGCAACCCCTTTACAGTGAATCATTACATATACAGTGCCTTCAGAAGGTATTCACACCCCTTGACTTTTTCCACACACAATACCCCATAATTTAAAAGTGGAATTATGTTTATTTAAATTTTTACTAATTAATTAAAAATAAAAAGCTGAAATGTTTTGAATCAATAAGTATTCAACCCCTTTGATATGGCAAGCCTAAATAAGTCCAGGACAAAAAATTTGCTTAACAAGTCACATTATAAGTTGCATGGACTCTGTGTGCAATAATGGTGTTTAACATGTTTTTTGAATGACTACCTCATCTCTTTACCAAACACATACAATTATCTGTAAGGTCCCTCAATCGAGCAGTGAATATCAAACACAGATTCAACCACAAAGACAAGGGAGGTTTTCCATTGCCTCACAAAGAAGGGCACCTAATGGCAGATGGTTAAAAAAAAAGAAAAAAGCAGACATTGAATATCCCTTTGAGCGTGGTGAAGTTATTAATTACACTTTGGATGGTGTATCAATACACCCAGTCACTACAAAGATACAGGCGTCCTTCCTAACTCAGTTGCCGAAGAGGATGGAAATCGCTCAGGGATTTCACCATGAGACAATGGTGACTTTAAAACAGTTACAGAGTTTGATGGCTGTGATAGGAGAAAACTGCAAAACATTTGGCAAAGAAATGAACTTTCTGTCCTGAAGCGCTATGTTTGGGGCAAATCCAATGCAAGACATTACTGAGTACAACTCTCCATATTTTAAAGCATAGTGGTGGCCGCATCATGTTATGGGTATTGGTTATGCTTGTAATCATTAAGGACTGGGGAGTTTTCAGGATAAAGAAGAAACTAAATGGAGCTAAGCACAGGCAAAATCCTGGAGGAAAATCTGGTTCAGTCTGCTTTTCACCAGACACTGGGAGATAAATTCACCTTTCAGCAGAACAATAACCAAAACACAAGGCCAAATCTACATTCGAATTGCTTACCAAGAAGACAATGTTCCTGAGTGTCCGAGTTACAGTTTTGACTTAAATCTGCTTGAAAATCTATGGCAAGACTTAAAAAGGGTTGTCTAGCAATGATCAACAACCAATTTGACCGAGCTTGAAGAATTTTGAAGAATAATGGGCAAATATTGTACAATCCAGTTGTGGAAAGCTCTTAGAGAGTTACCCATAAAGACTCACAGCTATGATAGCTGCCAAAGGTGATTCTAACATGTATTGACTCAGGGGGTTGAATACTTATGTAATCAAGATACAGTATACCAATGCTTTTTTATTTTATTTGTATTTTTAATGTTAGATTTTATTTTCACTTTTACATTACAGATTATTTTGTGTAGATTGTTGACAAAAAAATAACAATAAAATCCATTTTAATTCTACTTTGTAACACAACAAAATGTGGAAAAAGTTATGTGGTGTGAATACTTTCTGGAGGCACTGTAAGTGTGAATCAGAATTTTGCTCCATACATTTATGACGCTAATGGCTAAATAAGCCAATCTGGCATTGGCACTATTGGTTTTCCAGAATAATTGGTGAATTTCTATGATGATGTTGAGATGTGTGTGCCCAGTGAGAAGGCCAGTGTTGCAGACTAAGCTTGCATTAGTGCTCCCTAAAGGATGGAAATTGAAGCATTGAATTAGTATCCGACCACACTGTCAGAATCGTCAGCATGTCAATCCTATCCCATATTACAGTTGGCACATTGAGAAGAGCCATAACATGGACGTCTACCTTGTGGTTTTAATGCCCCCAGGACACTTTTCTTGATTACATAAACAGATTTCTTCTCCCTGTCTTTTCTTTCTATCCAAATAGCATCACACCCGCAACAGAGACTTTCATGAAAAGTGGATTTTGTGTCAGGCTGACAGATATGTCTGTCCTCCCGATGTCCCTCCCTCCCTAGTCAGAATGTTTAAACTTAGGCTATGACTGGACTGAGATGTGACATTCATTGTACAAGACTGGCTGTTAATGAGAGAGGCATGAATAATACAGCAGCGGACTAATAACCTACTCATTATTAATCCCCAAATGTTCATTAGGAGCTGCTCTCAGCCTCCACAGCGTGGCCAAGGCAGCTAATGCTGGCCCTTAATGCTGCATAGTAAGAGACACCCACTTAGTATAGACATGGGCATGTCTCCATTTCTCTCTCATACAGATACAAATTTTTATTGTGTTCAGATATTATTGTGTTTATATTATCGATTAAAAGAGAGATTCATATCCCTATACATCCACATCCTCTCATCTCAAGCGTTATTATGTCTCTGTAAAGGCCACATACTCATTTTTAAGCTGCAGGAGCCGTGATATTTTACTGTTTCCAATTCATGAGAAAGGGACAGAGACAATGCCAACAAGATGAAGCCTCAGAGCTCAAACCAAAGGTACTTTAGAGGTAATCCTGGACACTTCTAGTGACTAGAAAAAAATGAAAATGGCTCCCAAACAGAGACAGGGTGTCAGTTCAAGTGACGAATGTAGTCTCTGACCTCTCAGATTAATGTGCCACTTCACTGCAAGCAAGTCTTCTCCTATGGATACTGTGTATCTCACCTAACTGGGGATCGATATCACTCAACATCCTGCACACAGTCAGCCATTAATCTTCACATCAAAGCTGTCAGTGGCCATGCAGCCACACAGCAACACCACCCCAAGTGGTGTGTGCTAATAAACAGAGACAGCCATGCAGAGAAGGCAACACACGGGCCCTTCCCTTTTAAGCACCTCGTTGAAGATTCATTACATTCAAATTGGAAAATAACTAATGGAGCCAATTCTACTGCTCTGCCTGGCCAAACCAAACCTACAGGCTACTGCGCTGCTGTCCTGTCTCTCTCTACCAGCTGTCCAGTGAGAGGATCAAAACCAGAGAAATAATGCCTCGGCTCTGACAACTTAGCTCATCAAATCAGCAAGAACTGGGAAGGAAAACAGTGGAGAGAGAGAGAGAGAGAGAGCGAGAGAGAGAGAGAGAGAGAGAGAGAGAGAGAGAGAGAGAGAGAGAGAGAGAGAGAGAGAGAGAGAGAGAGAGAGAGAGAGAGAGAGAGAGAGAGAGAGAGAGAGAGAGAGAGAGAGAGAGAGAAAGAAAGAAAGAAAGAAAGAAAGAAAGAAAGAAAGAAAGAAAGAAAGAAAGAAAGAAAGAAAGAAAGAAAGAAAGAAAGAAAGAAAGAAAGAAAGAAAGAAAGAAAGAAAGAAAGAAAGAAAGAAAGAAAGAAAGAAAGAAAGAAAGAAAGTAGAGAGGGAGTGAGAGGGGTAGAGGGGTAGAGGGAAGGAGAGTGAGGAAAGGGAGAGTGAGTGAGGTGTTTTCCAAAGCAATCACATTTTTAATTATCTTCAGTGAAGCGAATGTGTAGTCTGCCTTTTGCTGGACTCAGTAAAGCTATTTACTAAATACCCTCTGAGGTCGTGGGAGCAGCTCGCTGTTCGCCGCTCCGTCTCTGAGAAAGCTGTGCGGGCCCCTGTGCTCCCGGTATAGCTTTCTCCTCCCCATGCAAACAGCTGCATCACCACCGTGCTCCCCCTAATTACGTCTCAGTCCATCTGATGAGAGCCGTGGCTGTCAGGCCCCTCCACGCACTCAATAAGTCACCACTCTGTAGGCCAGCCTTATCTGATTGGACGAGGAGGGGTGCCTGAAACTCCCCTATCTGTGCGACTCAGATACTCTCCTCTGCTCTCGGCTGGCAGGGCTAATCTTGCTTTCTCAGAGTCTATTCTGCTCTCCACCATCTCCTCTGAGTCGCGTGTGGCCAATCTGCCATGTCACCTCAAATTGAATCCTCTGCGATGGTGGTTAGGTGTTTACCACACACACGCTGTCCCCAAGGCCCCGCACTGGATACGTGACACACTGAGGTGACTACATTTCTCGTCTTAAAGTTTTCCCCGAAAAACATTACTCTGTGTGTATACGTTTGGGTGAAGGCCAGGACACTGTAACCTCAATAATTATTTGCTCAGATATGATTGTGTTGTGTTGTGTGTTCTGTTGTTGAATTGGACCCATAATAACATTTTAAAAACTATTCCGTAAATCGACTAGGCTACACAAGTTAAGTGGAAAATGTTGCGTCCTCATTCTCTGACCATGACCAACCAACCAAGAAGACCCAGGAGAAGTGTCTAGTTTAAATATCATTCCACCCGAAGCCATATAAAGATTCACTAGTCTTTTCAGTACAAATCCAGGTATTTTGAAATAGCGCCGCAGTCAGAGTAATGAACTGCAGGCTCACTTCATGGTATTTCATGTTTGCATTGTGTATGTATGTGAGCATGTCTATAAACGACACATAAACACTACAACCCCCTCTCCCCTTCTTCCTATCCTCACCCCCTCCCCCTCAAGTTCCCTGTGGTGGGGAACCTTGTAACAGCGCCTCTGTAATTATTACATTGGTTTCCATGGCAACCCCGCAGAAACAGGAGAACAATGCTATAGTAGGCCAATCGAAAACCTTTAGTAGAAGCGGGCGCACATCCATATTGGCATGCCAATAGACACAATTTAAATCATATATCTATTCTTTGGCAGTTGAAGGAGAAAATAACCCGCTTTGAATAAGGAGGTAATTGGTTTCCCCTAATCTGATTTCTTTGACACCATCAACATTTAATTACAGGTTTCTTATAAGTAAGGTGCTTTTTCATTGTAAATGATAGTCAGTGGATTGCATCGCAATCAGTTGCGAGAGAAAGTACAATTCTGTAAATTATGATTGTGATTATTCATTGATATGCAAATACATCTACAATGACATCAATTTATGTTGTGCCCTGTGTGTTGTTTTTGGAATACAGAACAGTTTGTCGGTTAAAAAATGTCTAACTGCTTAACTTTTCCGTGCATCAATGAGTATAGTTAGTTAGACTATGAAAAAGGTTTAATTTCTCATGTGTGGGCAAAAATCCACTCTTCGGCCATCAGCATCAAATATGTGCCTCATTCACACCTAAAACTCCCTCTAGGTTAAGTGTCCTCATGGTCCTCTATTCCAAATACGCCTACAATATACAATTTAAATGATAGGATAATGTGTACTGAATGACCAACACTGGAGGTGGATGTGGATCAGCATTGAAGTGAAATAATAATAATAATAATAATAATAATAATAATAACAACAATTATATGACATTTAGCAGACGTGTTCATCCAAAGCGACTTACAGACATGCGTGCATACATTTTACGTACGGGTGGTCCCGGGAATCGAACCCACTATCCTGGGGTTGCATGTGCAATGCTCTAGCAACTTCAGAGCAAATGCTAGATTGACGAAAACTACTGTAATGGTGCACATTGACCATTGATTTCAGTGTGGGAACACATGTTGCTAGTTAATATTAATTTGTTGCCCTCTTGCATCCAAAGACCCTTATTGTGGAGTGCAGAAGACCCTCGGTTGAGAAAACATGGGCTAAGATTGTACTTTCTACAGAAATGATAGGTATTCGCGCCAGCCCGGAGCCACCGCCCACTCACACCGCACTTCCATCCCCCAGGAACCCAAAGACCATAGCTGTAAATAACTGCTCCTGCTGAGCCTCTGGACAACAACAACACAGGAGAAAGAGGACAACAGCAATATGCCTGTCAATCACCCAGCATGGTGCTTAGTCCAGATGGAGCTCTGCAAAGCTCAACGACTCATGCACCCAACAGGAGAGAGCACCAGCGGAGCATCTAATATGGATTACTGGGCTTTGTTCCATAGAGCACACTCAGTGAGGGTCTATGTAGGAGAAAACACTTTAGCCTCAATGCGCTTGAACTCCAAAGCACTTGACCTCCAACATGGAGGATAACACAGTAATAAAAGCATGTACGCCAACCATGTAGCTTCTGTTGTGTTGAGAGGCAAACTCTGCTAATCTGCAAGGAGCCTATAGTGTGTGTGTGTGTGTGTGGTTTGTGTGTGTGTGTGTGTGTGTGTGTGTGTGTGTGTGTGTGTGTGTGTGTGTGTGTGTGTGTGTGTGTGTGTGTGTGTGTGTGTGTGTATGCGTGTGTGCGTGTTTGTTACATGTGTTTTGAGAGCGTGGGAGATCACATTAACGAGATTTGTCTGAGCTCAGCTAACCTCCATTACCCATCTGCCCACGCAACCTGTGGGTAACTGTGGAATGCAGAACGTCTATATTGTACAGTACATACTAGTAAGAATTTCCACTTCACTTAATGAACTGTTACTCCTCGATCACACCGACAGCGTCACTGTGTTTTGGTACACCAGAAGTACATACATTTCCAATGGAACGTTGCATTTGCCTGGCATATATCCAACGTATGCATCTAATTGTATGAGTAGAGTTGAGAGAAATAGTAGCAAAAGCAGAATGTTGAACTGTTGTTGCACACTTATCCAGTAACATTTTTGGATTACATAGATTCATTTATCAAGTTTGACTTATTTGCCGAATAGCATAAATGTTATTTCTTCGATGACAAAGCAAGCACTGGAACTATCTTCCTTTATGTGCCTTCAGAAAGTATTCACACCCCTTAACTTTTTCCACATTTGTTGTGTTACAAAGTGGAATTAAAATGGATTTGTCATTTTTTGTTAAGGATTTACACAAAATACACTGTAATGTGAAAGTGGAAAGATACATTCTAATATTTGTAAAACATTTATGAGTCAATACATGTTATAATCACCTTTGGTTTAAAGCTGTGAGTCTTTATGGGTAAGTCTCTAAGAGCTTTCCACACCTGGATTGTGCAACATTTGCCCAATATTATTTTCAGAATTCTTCAAGCTGTCAAATTGGTTGTTGATCATTGCTAGACAACCACTTTCAGGTCTTCCATAGATTTTCAAGCTGATTTAAGTCAAAACTGGAACTCTGCCACTCAGGAACATTCATTGTCTTCTTGGTAAGCAACTCCAGTGTAGCTTTGGCCTTGTGCTTTAGGTTATTGTCATGCTGAAAGGTGGATTCATCCCTCAGTGTCTGGTGGAAAGCAGACTGAACCAGGTTTTCCTCTAGGATTTTGCCTGTGCTTAGCTTCATTCCATTTATTTTTTATGCTGACAAATTCCCCAGTCCTTAACGATTCCAAGCATACCCATAACATGATGCAGCCACCACTATGCTTGAAAATATGGAGAGTGGTACTCAGTAATGTGTTGTATTGGATTTGCCCCAAACATAACACTTTGTATTCAGGACAAAACGTTAATTGCTTTGCCACATTTTTTGCATTATTACTTTAGTGCCTTGATGCAAACAGGATGCATGTTTTGGAATATTTGTATTATGTACAGGCTTCCTTCTTTTCACTCTGTTAATTAGTTTAGTATTGTGGAGTAACTACAATGCAGTTGATCTGTCCTCAGTTTTCTCCGATCACTGCTATTAAACTGTAATTGTTTTAAAGTCACCATTGTCCTCATGGTGAAATCCTTGAGTGGTTTCCTTCCTCTCCAGCAACTGAGTTAGGAAGGATGCCTGTATCTTTGTAGTGCCTGGGTGTATTAATACACCATCCAAAGTGTAATTAGTAACTTCACCATGCTCAAAGGGATATAAAAATGTCTGTTTTTTTAATAGGTGCCCTTCTTTGCGTGGCATTGGAAAACCTCCCTGGTCTTTGTGGTTGAATCTGTGTTTGAAATTCACTGCTCAAATGAGGGACCTTACAGCTAATTGTATTTGTGGGGGACAGAGATGAGGTAGTCATTCAAAAATCTTTATTGCACACAGAGTGAGTCCGTATTATGTGAGTTGATAAGCATATTTTTACTCCTGAACTTATTAAGGCTTGCCATAATAAAGGGGTTGGATACTTATTCACTCAAGGCATTACAGCTTTTCATTTTTTATTAATTTGTAAAAAATTCTAAAAACGTAATTCCACTTTGACATTATGGGGTATTGTGTGTAGGCCAGTGACAAAAAAATCTCAATTTAATCTATTTTCAATTCAGGCTGTAACACAACAAATTTGGAAAAAGTCAAGGAGTGTGAATACTTTCTGAAGGCACTGTAAATACAAAATCTGGAGTGAATCTGACGTATGGTTCATGAGGAGAAGATGATTGAGCATTAGTGTTACATATGCAAAGAATGAGTTGTTAATATAATTTCGTTTCCTTGGTTTTCGAGATATCAATGCCAAATTCAGTGTGGTTCATCTTAAGGGCGTCCATGCTAGTGATGACAAGTTTCAAGTTGATAGGCCACTGTGGAATGATTTAAATGGACATGAAAAATCGATGTTTCTATTTGTCAATAACTCAGCCATCTTTTGACCAATCCCTTAGCTTTTCTCAAACTAAGTTAAGACATGTACATTGGGCCTGTCATTTGTTCCTATGGTACATGAGAAGAAGATTTTTTGCATATTTTAGCATATTATTGTATGTGCTAATGCGCATCTACTGGTATAGTGTGGCCATCTTTGAATGCATCACAGTTATTTTCTCTTTAGGGACTATTATGAAAGACCAAATTTGGAGTGAATCTGACTTTTAGTCCATGAGAAGTAGATTTTTTATGATTGTTTTAAGCATTAGCATTACATAGTAAAAAAAGTTAATTGTTAATAGTTTCCTTATTTTTTAAGATATCAATACCAAAGTTACATGGTTCATCATGGTCATGCCTTTGATGACCCTAAAACGTTTCAAGTTGTATAGGCCATTCTGAGATGGATTTACAAAGGATTTAAATGGACACATAAAATCTGATTTCCTGATTTATCAATAACTCAGCCTTCTCTTAACCAATTTTTTCTTAAACTAAGTTAAAGTATGTACCATGGGCCTGCATACCATATTCACTGTTATTTGGACTTATGGTTCATGAGAAAATGTTTTTCAAAGGTTTTCCAAAATGTCCAAGATGGAGGAAAATCTATATTGATGAACCTTATGGGTCCTTGAGGAAAGCATGAGGAAAGACACCTACATACAACGTTTCAAGCCTCTAGATCAAACAGGGCAGTGGATATGAGGGTTTAAGTGAGACTGCTTATAACAGCGCCACCTATAGGCCAATCAGTCCCATTCTTTTTGACACAGTTACTCATGGCCTCTAGTTTCTGGGTGCAAAATGATTTAATAAAGTTACCAATCTACATTTGAGGTATTTGACCATGTCAAGGAAAAAAATACATCTAAAAATAACAATAGGTTTCACAGCTTCACAGCTTCACTGTGAACACCTAATCATTAATTACTCAAAGTCGCCTAACTGAAAAGATGGGCCTTATGTTCTGAAATGCTGTTGTCACAGCAAGTAAACTGAGAGTGGTTATGCCAGCCTTCTAATGTTATTTATTTGACGGTTTATTTCATTTTGAGGCTGTAAGTAAACCTGTATTGTAGCCTAGTTCTAGCCTAGTCCTGGCTATTACGGAGAGGTTCGAAAACATTTTCTTAAGTGATGGAAATGTCATTTATTATCACTGCTTTGATAACAAACAAAAAATAGTATTGGTGTTTTATTACATGCTGCAGTATATACCGTTTACAATAATTCCCGCTGTTTTCACAATGAGGACTGATCGCACTTTATTTTAATTCTGCTTGTGTCACGACTTCCTCCGAAGCTGCCTCCTCTCCTTGTTCGGGCAGGCTTCGGCGTTCGTCGTCACCGGCCTTCTAGCCACTGCCGCACCATATCTCATCATTCCATTTGTTTTGTATTGCCTATTACACACACCTGGTTCATATCCCCTCATTAGTATCACAGAATCACCCACCCACTATGGAGTCAGCGGGAGAGGAGCGCATGCCTGGAGTCGTGGCATGGGTCCAGGAGCATTCAACAATGCTAGCCAGCTTGGGAGAAGCGATGGATCGGGTTCTACAGGTCGTCCAACGCCTGGAGAGGAGAGGACCCGATCTGTCGAGACCAGCTGGGCAACCGGATCCAGCCACCCACACCCCAGCACCCAGAGGGATCCACATATCCCGACCACAGGATTTCGACAGCACAGCTGCTCTCTGCCAGGGATTCCTCCTCCAACTGGAGCTCTACTTTTCCAGCATCAGCCCGGCCCCATCGGAGCAGGAGAAGGTGTCCGCCCTCGTCTCCTGCACTCGGGGAAAGCCCTGGAGTGGGCCAACGCGGTCTGGAATGAAGGAGGAGCCGCGTTGGACAACTGCGGGGAGTTCGCTCGCCTCTTTCGAGTTGTCTTCGATCATCCGCCTGAGGGTCGAGAGGCGGACGAGCGGCTGGTCCAACTATTGCAGGGGACAAGGACCGCGCAGGACTTCACCCTGGAGTTCCGGACTCTGGCAGCTTCACAGCTTGGAATGATTCAATCATCATCCTCAAATTAAAACATGACCTTGTTCTGTCTGGGTAATCCTTCTGACAATATTTTCATATATTATTGTCAAATAGTGAACAAAGAGACTGAAAAAGCGCAGCATGGATTGACAGAGGCATGGAAATGGAGCACATGCTACTTTTTCAAATCCTCCTACAGTCACATGCAGGAAATACTTTTTGATTTCTATAAAGGCTACAAAAAAATAGCAGATTCTGAAGTTTCTAAAACACCTAGGCCTATATTTGCTAAACAACTCTACATTTGTCACGACTTCAGCCGAGGATGCCCCCCCTCCTGGTTCGGGCAGGCTTTGGCGTTCGTCGTCACCGGAGTACTAGCTACTGCCGATCCCATTCTCATCACTCCACTTGTCATGTCTTGTCAATCACACACACCTGGTGCTCATTCCCCTAATTAGTATGTGTATAAGTGTTCCCTCTGTTCCCCTTGTCTTTGTGAGTGATTGTTTGTTGTGAGAGCGTGTAGCTCGGTTGAGCTACTATTCACTGTGTTTATGCCAAGGTGGATGTTCTCCCTTGTAATAGTTTTGTTTGATGCTTTGGGCGTTTGATTTATGTAAACGGAATCAACTCTGGACTTCAGTAGTTTACCTCCTGCGCCTGACTCCTTCATTCACACCTCGTCACAGCATTTCAAAATATCACAGTTTTTTCTAGATTAACTGGAAATTCCATGCATGTGAGCACTCGAGCAAGACAAAAGTTTGTTTGGGAAAAATATATTATCTTTCAATTTTTTTCTGTTATATGCAATTATATTCTGACTATGTTATGTGACTGTGACTGTGATAAGGGCAGTGGAACATAGTGTATATTATCTTTCTAATCAACTACATACTAGTTGATATCATTGATATGGCGCATAGCCGTATAGCCTACTAAGCACAGTAACATGGCCTAATTCAACTAAAAATATGCTATTCTGTTCTTTTGAAATACATTTTCTTTGTTTCATAATGTTTCATAATGGCCTGCCGAAATGAAATAGTAATATGGATTTATTTGTGCTGGTTTATATTTCTGTCAAAAACACAGGGTGTTCAGGATACAGCAACAACACCAAAAAAATCGAACAACCATGCAACTGACTGCAACACCTGTGGTAAATACATGCATTCAGTATAGTTGTGTAATTGCGCAAAATGTTATGGAGCATTGATGCAATGATGCTGCCGGTATGATGAAGGCGTTAGCAGGTACAATACAGTACACACATTTAAAAAAAAATAACAGACAGACAGAAAGACAGACAATTCTTTGGTTGCCATAGGTGTTACCAACTTCTGAAGAATTATGTTCAAGAACTAGCTTGCTAACCCCATACCCAGACCCCAGTCATTTTGAGTGGAGGGTGAAATTGGTCTGGGATCAGTTCCCTAGGGGCATCAATTATCTCAACAGAAGTACTTTCAGGTGGATATCTCTCAACTAGAAATCCACTTTGCAGGACCGCTGTTGAAATGTTATTCGGAAGAACTGAGGGTTGCATAAACCATTAAAAATGAATTGCATGTTCTTATCTGGAATGTAGTAGTAAAGACAAAAGTTTGATGAACGCTGAAAATGAATGTTGATGCAACAAATATTAGCATAATATGTAGGCTACATTAACATTACTGGGTATTATGCTGTTAAGCACCTATAGGTGCACAGGTCATATAATAAATGACAAGAATATGGGCAAGAACATGGGCAAGAATATTAACCACTCCGTGTAAATTAGCATACCAATGCCACAGGGATAGAGAAAGCATTTGTTGTGAATTTAAACATTATTTTGGAGTTACAACTATAGTTGATTAAATGTGGAATTCACCAGTTCCTTGGTGAGAAAGCCACATCTCTTTAGCCGTACTTTCCCTACATGAAAAGTGTCAGTTAAGTCAACAGTTCCTGCCGGCTTCTCTTCCAGTACCATTGAGTGGGGTGATATCCCGAAAAAATGGGAATGACAATATAATTGTGTTTCAAATTGTTTTCCCATCTTTAATTTAATGTTGGTACCCAATCTGTGTTGCGATATTATGGTCTATGTTACAGGATTCTCCCCAGGATTTTTTAACAAGGTGGTGCTGCTGAGTACGGCGGTTGGGGGAGGCCCAGAGGGGGTCAGTTACACAATTTAAATGTAATTTCCTGCAATTGAGAGAAAAAAATAGTCTATTAGGGTGCCTGACCTTAAATGATAACAAATTAGGTAAAAATTTAAATAAAAAATGTTTAACTTTTATATATCAAATCAAATCATATTTGTCACATGCGCCAAATACAACAGGTGACCTTACAGTGAAATGCTTACTTACAAGCCCTTAACCAACAATGCAGTTTTAAGAAAAATAAGTGTTACGTAAACAACAGATAAGTAAAAAATAAAAGCAGTAAAATAACAGTTTGTGCAGGCGGTACCGATACAGAGTCAATGCGCGGGGGCACCGGTTAGTCGAGGTAATTGAGGTAATATGTACATGTAGGTATAGTTAAAGTGACTATGCATAGATAATAAACAGAGAGTAGCAGCAGCGTAAAAGAGGGGGTGGGGGGGATTGGGACAATACAAATAGTCCAGGTAGCCATTTGATTAGCTGTTGAGGAGTCTTATTCTTGGGGGTAGAAGCTGTTAAGAAGCCTTTTGGACCTAGACTTGGTGCTCCGATACTGCTTGCCGTGCGGTAGTAGAGAGAACAGTCTATGACTAGGGTGGCTGGAGTCTTTGACAATTTTGAGGGCCTTCCTCTGACACTGCCTGGTATAGAGGTCCTGGATGGCAGGAATCTTGACCCCAGTGATGTACTGGGCCTTACGCACTACCCTCTGTAGTGCCTTGCGGTTAGAGGCCGAGCAGTTTCCATACCAGGCAGTGATGCAACCAGTCAGGATGCTCTCGATGGTGCAGCTGTAGAGCTTTTTGAGGATCTGAGGACCCATGCCAAATCTTTTCAGTCTCCTGAGGGGGAATAGGCTTTGTCGTGCCCTCTTCATGACTGTCTTGGTATGTTTGGACCATGATAGATTGTTTGTGATGTTGACACCAAGGAACTTGAAGCTCTCAACCTGCTCCACTACAGCCCCGGCGATGTGAATGGGGGCGTGCTCGGTCCTTCTTTTCCTGTAGTCCACAATCATCTCCTCTGTCTTGATCACGTTGAGGGAGAGATTGTTATCCTGGCACCACACGGCCAGGTTTCTGACCTCCTCCATATAGGCTGTCTCATCGTTGTCAGTGATCAGGCCTACCACTGTTGTGTCGTCTGCAAACTTAATGATGGTGTTGGAGTCGTGCCTGGCCATGCAGTCATGGGTGAACAGGAAGTACAGGAGTGGACTGAGTATGCACCCCTGAGGGGCCCCGTGTTGAGGATCAGCGTGGCAGATGTTTTGTTACCTACCCTTACCACCTGGGGGCGGCCCGTCAGGAAGTCCAGGATCCAGTTGCAGAGGGAGGTGTTTAATCCTAGGGTCCTTAGCTTAGTGATGAGCTTTGCGGGCACTATGTTGTTGAATGCTAAGCTGTAGTCAATGAATAGCATTCTCACGTAGAAGTGTGCATTGGCACTGCAGCTTCACAAAAACTCTGTTCTGTGACAACATTTTACATTTACAGTTACGTCATTTAGCAGACGCTCTTATCCAGAGCGACTTACAAATTGGTGCATTCACCTTATGGGATGTGGGAAGTTTGATAACCACTTTACAATATGTTTTTTTTCTATTTTTTTCTTTGGGCTGGGGTAAGGGGGGAGGGGTAGAAGGATTACTTTATTCTATCCCAGGTATTCCTTAAAGAGGTGGGGTTTCAAGTGTCTCCGGAAGGTGGTGAGTGACTCCGCTTTCCTGGCGTCGTGAGGGAGCTTGTTCCACCATTGGGGTGACAGAGCAGCCAACAGTTTTGACTGGGCTGAGCGGGAACTGTGCTTCCGCAGAGGTAGGGGGGCCAGCAGGCCAGAGGGGGATGAACGCAATGCCCTCGTTTGGGTGTAGGGACTGATCAGAGCCTGAAGGTACGGAGGTGCCGTTCCCCTCACAGCTCCGTAGGCAAGCACCATGGTCTTGTAGCAGATGCGAGCTTCAACTGGAAGCCAGTGGAGTGTGCGGAGGAGCGGGGTGACGTGAGAGAACTTGGGAAGGTTGAACACCAGACGGGCTGCGGCATTCTGGATGAGTTGTAGGGGTTTAATGGCACAGGCAGGGAGCCCAGCCAACAGCGAGTTGCAGTAATCCAGACGGGAGATGACAAGTGCCTGGATTAGGACCTGTGCCGCTTCCTGTGTAAGGCAGGGTCGTACTCTCCGAATGTTGTAGAGCATGAACCTACAAGATTGGGTCACCGCATTGATGTTAGCGGAGAACGACAGGGTGTTGTCCAGGGTCACGCCAAGGCTCTTCGCACTCTGGGAGGAGGACACAACGGAGTTGTCAACCGTGATGGCGAGATCATGGAACGGGCAGTCCTTCCCCGGGAGAAAGAGCAGCTCCGTCTTGCCGAGGTTCAGCTTGAGGTGGTGATCCGTCATCCACACTGATATGTCTGCCAGACATGCAGAGATGCGAATCGCCACCTGGTTATCAGAAGGGGGAAAGGAGAAGATTAGTTGTGTGTCATCTGCGTAGCAATGATAGGAGAGGCCATGTGAGGATATGACAGAGCCAAGTGACTTGGTGTATAGCGAGAATAGGAGAGGGCCTAGAACTGAGCCCTGGGGGACACCAGTGGTGAGAGCACGTGGTGCGGAGACAGATTCTCGCCACGCCACAGTGTCAAAGGCAGCAGACAGGTCTAGAAGGACAAGAGCAGAGGAGAGAGAGTTAGCTTTAGCAGTGCAGAGAGCCTCCGTGACACAGAGAAGAGCAGTCTCAGTTGAATGACCAGTCTTGAAACCTGACTGGTTTGGATCAAGAAGGTCATTCTGAGAGAGATAGCAAGAGAGTTGGCTAAAGACGGCACGCTCAAGAGTTTTGGAGAGAAAAGAAAGAATGGATACTGGTCTGTAGTTGTTGACATCAGAGGGATCGAGTGTTGGTTTTTTGAGAAGGGGTGCAACTCTCGCTCTCTTGAAGACGGAAGGGACATAGCCAGCGGTCAAGGATGAGTTGATGAGCGAGGTGAGGTAAGGGAGAAGGTCACCGGAGATGGTCTGGAGAAGAGAGGAGGGGATAGGGTCAAGCGGGCAGGTTGTTGGGCGGCCGGCCATCACAAGTCGCAAGATTTCATCTGGAGAGAGAGGGGAGAAAGAAGTCAAAGCATAGGGTAGGGCAGTGTGAGCAGGACCAGCAGTGTCATTTGACTTAACAAACGAGGATCGGATGTCGTCAACCTTCTTTTCAAAATGGTTGACGAAGTCATCCACAGAGAGGGGGGAGGATTCAGCAGGGAGGAGAAGGTGGCAAAGAGCTTCCTAGGGTTAGAGGCAGATGCTTGGAATTTAGAGTGGTAGAAAGTGGCTTTAGCAGCAGAAACAGATGAAGAAAATGTAGAGAGGAGGGAGTGAAAAGATGCCAGGTCCGCAGGGAGTCTAGTTTTCCTCCATTTCCGCTCGGCTGCCCGGAGCCCTGTTCTGTGAGCTCGCAATGAGTCGTCAAGCCACGGAGCAGGAGGGGAGGACCGAGCCGGCCGGGAAGATAGGGGACATAGAGAGTCAAAGGATGCAGAAAGGGAGGAGAGGAGGGTTGAGGAGGCAGAATCAGGAGATTGGAGGGAGAAGGATTGAGCAGAGGGAAGAGATGATAGGATGGAAGAGGAGAGAGTAGCGGGAGAGAGAGAGCGAAGGTTGCGACGGCGCATTACCATCTGAGTAGGGGCAGAGTGAGTAGTGTTGGAGGAGAGCGAGAGAGAAAAGGATACAAAGTAGTGATCGGAGACTTGGAGGGGAGTTGCAGTGAGATTAGTAGAAGAACAGCATCTAGTAAAGATGAGGTCAAGCGTATTGCCTGCCTTGTGAGTAGGGGGGGGACAGTGAGAGGGTGAGGTCAAAAGAGGAGAGGAGTGGAAAGAAGGAGGCAGAGAGAAATGAGTCAAAGGTAGATGTAGGGAGGTTGAAGTCACCCAGAACTGTGAGGGGTGAGCCACCCTCAGGAAAGGAACTTATCAAGGCATCCCAAAACACTTAATACATAATAGGCTACATGTTATAGAAATTGTTATTGATGATGACCTGATGGGAGTGTTAACCTCAGGTAGATGTGCCATCCATTGTACTCCAGGGCACACCTGTTGGCCACAGCAAGCTACTGCTTGTGAGCTGTTCCCAAATTGTTGAGCTTCAAGTCAAGAAGCTGCCAGGATATTACCAATGACTGCTTTTTGAGGAGCTTTGATAAGTTAAAATGAATTCGGCACAACTATCCATCACATACTGACTGTCAATGTGTGAAAGGGGAGAGAGCCAAAAAAGTCCCATTTATGAGCGGAGGGAAAGGAATGTACAGTTTTGTGTAAGGATGTACCATTTACTGAACACATTTATTAAGTAACTAGAGAGAGATGTGTATATATAATACCTCAAACAGTGATATGTGTTGTGGCCTCAAGTTCGTAGAATCTAGAGAGCCGTATGTTAAAATATAATATTTATCTTACTGGTTTTAAACACTTAGCCTACACATGGGAGGCCATGGAAATGATTGAAAGGTTGGTGTACGGGACACAAAGAGATTTAAAAGAGGACCGTGAAGGAATTTGGGGGTTGATCATACTCAGGAAAATATTTGTTTGAATACTTTGATGCCTTGTCTGTACATAAATCCATAATTTTAACTGTGAGTGACCTGACCAGCAGATCATAGGTAGGATTAAGCCCTATATGGCTGGGGGGAAGAGCAGCCCATTGGCCCTTAAGAAACATCCATTCCCCACCCCTTTGGAATTACCCCACGGATTCTCCCCAAAGCCGGCACAGATTCAGACACATCTGAGAGGGGATTATTATGGGACCTGAGAACAAGGTCAAAGACTTACGGAAGAACACAGAGCAAGTTAAGTTTAACTTCCACTTTATCCCTGAGCCTCTGGAAAACTTGGGAGATAGTTGAGGCCGACTCTGGTGAAAGCTCCCCTGCCGGCACGCAAGGGTTTACTTTTGATGTTAATTCCTTGAAAGCTGTTTCTTTAGCTGGGGATTAGTGCATGGAGAGCTAGGCTTACCATGCTCCGGCTAATAAAGATGACACATCTAACACAGGTACTCTTACATACAGCTGTCTGGGAACAGTGCTTATAAAGTTCCACTAATTATGAACAACTCACTTAGCTTCAGTTGGTATAAGAATAGGCAGACATTTGTATTTTTATAAAAATTATGTGGTAATAAAATGTTGAAAAGTCCTGAGACTTTGTATTTGTATTGTATTATTGGGACTATCATTTTTTTTAAATCATGTATGCACACACACACACATACAGTATACACACACACACACACACACACAGTATATACATACACACACACACACACACACACACACGGGTAGTATATACATACACACATACATACACATGGGTAGGCTATACATGCACACACACTGATATGCTTACAAATACATCACCCAAGCTCTCTCCACATTCAGACAATACTGTGTACTCAGGCTCGGGTCCCCTCACCATATCCTGAGAGAGTGACAGTTATGAAATGTGTCCATTACGGTCCATAAACGTCCATTACAGTTACTGATTAGTCTCCACGCCTGCGCTCGCTCGGGGGACTGTTGTATCTAATGATTCTATGGCAGCATGCATACAAATCTGACACCACGCTTCATCTGCACAGCCAAATCCCAAAGGTTAATAGGTAATTCAAGAGAACACTCGCCTCTCTGAATGTCTGAAATGATTCCCTCCCCTCTCTGATTCCACTGCTTGAATAGCTTAAGGAATAAACTATTCAAGCTAGTCACTACACCCTTCCTACCTTAGAGAACAATATATATATATATATATATTTTTTTTTTTTATTGCTTAATGGCAGACACCCTTGCCACAATGTAATACCAGTATTTTTCACTTTGGACACCCCATATTTGTGAAAAATTTGATCATTATCAGCGCAATAAGTGATATTTCAACCAAAGACAATTCCAACCAACCTCGCTAGTTAACTTCCTTATTCTCTTATCCAATAACACAGTCACATAAATTATTTAGTACAAGAACACTGCGTTGTGCTCATTGGTAAAATGGAGGGTAAGTGGTTCAGATGGGGAGAACCCTCAACGATCTCTGGACACCCTACCCCATCTCCCAAAACAATAAAGACCAGGCCCTCAGGCCAGCAGGTTAATCAATTTCCTACTGAAGCATACTCGATGTTAACAAAAAAAGCATTTTAACAAACAGAGCAACGAACATAGCTTACAGTAACAGCAGTGAGCCAACAGTACACCACTGAGGATGTACCATTTAATAACAAAGATCGTTCATATCAGTCTGAGCCTTTACAGGTGGATAACGGTATGGTCATCATGATTATGGAGAAGGTTGTGACCCAGTCACACCCAATGGGAAATGAAGGAACAGTGAGGTTAGGCCGGTGAACTTACATGTCACATCAGTGTTACATCATAGGGCAACAGGGAGTAACAGGGAGTGCCTGCCATACCTAGATGACATTATGGTGATGGTGGTTGTACCTCATCCGATATAATAGGTTAATACAGCAGAGTGTGGTTGTCAGCACCAGAGATTAAAATCACAGCATAACTTTGTATCGGATTTTACAATATTGGAAAATGCTAAACAATCTGGCACAAAGAATTTGACTTGAGAGCATTGGATATGATCCACAGCAGCTGATCTATTGTAAAGGAGCTAAATACCTAAACATGATCCAACTAAGTGCTGTATGTAAGCTTGGAAGGTGTTTTGAATTCCTCCACTTTAAGATGTTATTCGATTTTTACAAATGTTTAGAGGATGTACTTGTGGTGTTATGCCTTAGACTGTGAGTAATCCAACTGCAAGTGCTTGTCGATAAGACATTCAGGATAGTTATAGTCAAGGTTACAGTTGTTTTGGTCAACAGGTAGGCTTATCTACTGAGAAATGGGGTCCCCAAAACATGAGTACCAACCATACCAACACGAGTGTTGGCTCAGTGAGATAGGGGAAATTGGACTGGAAAATAAAAAAATATCCTATGGGTTCAATTAATTAAAATCTGAATTGAGACAGAAGCCTTTGGAATCTACTATTAAACAGTATACAGTCTTGACATAGTATTTTAGGGTTCTTCTCTTGATTATTCTATTTGTAAGAGAATAACTCTAAATTGCTATGTATTGCATCACATCATGAGACTGGGTTCCGAAAAAACAAAAAACAAGGCAGTGTGTTGGGTTACGTTGCGATGTCATCAGACATAGACACAGAGCTGCTAGGGAAGGGAGCCGACAGGCAGTACGCCATAGGGATGAACTGATCTTGTGTTACTGAGACATGTCATCAGTAGACAGGCAGTAGGGATCCACTAACCAGGTTCTGTGTCACTGCTGGGAGTCTGTGTGTGTCTCTGGGGCAACCGTAGCTGATACAACAGTTCCAATCTGTACCAACAAAACAGGCTTAATGAGAGCCTCACACACAAGGTCGGTCATAACGAGACAACTAGAAAATATGCTGTGATACTGCACACAACCTCTGAGATGTGCTGTTGGGGGAGGGGTGTGGAGTTGTAATCGTGCTGTGTGTGTGTGTGTGTGTGTGTGTGTGTCTGTGTATTTGTGTGTGTGTGGGGGGTGGGGGGCTCACATGGACACGTGTCCATGAGGAAGAGAGGAGGGAAAACATTGTATAGTAGTATTCTGTGAATCACAAACAAAGCCGTTTGATTATGCCTTTATTCAGAGAGTGGACATGAGTTTGCCATTTCAGCACACAATCTACCTTTACAGTATAGAAAAGGAGGATGGATTTTCTGCATGACAAATGTCTGATTGTGTCTTGCAATGTGTATTAATAACAAAGGGCTATTTCATGCAAAAGAGCTTTGTCGATTTCTTTAAAATGTATAATTCAACAATTTAAAGGGAATTCAAGAGTTTGTGTTTATGTTTAATTTTACAGTTTGCTACACCTTTCTGATATTGATACAGATCATTACATTGTAAAATGGTAACTACATCATAGTTACCTAATAATGACTAATGTGTTTATTTGTTTCCTCTCTCAAACCTAGTATGTAGGACATTCTGGGAATGTGTGTGTGCATTCAACTACAGGAATGAGAAGGGTTTCATATATGTCTGCATATTAGTATTTACGTGTATATAGGTGTATGCATGTGATTGGAGACCTTATATAATTAACATTTTGGACTGACTCAGGGTCTCCGGTTGCTATTTAATTAGCTCATAAATCAATAGCAGCCTGAACTCCTGGTGGAGTGCTTCCACACAAAGTGAGTAAGACTTATTTATTATGGAAGAACCTGGTCTTGAACTGTTGAGATAACTAACACTGCAGCAATCGTTGGTTCATTGTCGAATCCTTCAAAAATGGGAGACATAAAATGCCGTCCAGCTCCCACAAGGCTTCTTGAATACATCTAAACGTGTTTTATGCCGAACAACTGGTAAGTTACTGTGCAAAGTCATTTCAGACACTTTGTGATTCAATTGTTACTTCAGAAATTCAATTTACACTTGTGTTTTAGCTAGACAATTAATATGTCCTGAGATGACACATTTCTCTCAATTATGGAGCTGCTGGCTCTTAGTGGTGGTAATGGTGTGAATTAACAGATTGCATCACACACTTCATTTCAGATATTCATCATATCAAAACTAAAATATAGTTAGACAAATAGATGCAAAGTAATGTCTATGTCGGGGTTATAAACATATATTCTATTAAATGGCATAATAGCATTTCTGGTCTTTCACTAGCTGAATCCCTTTTGACACTAATCCAAAAGTTATCTAAGGTATTCTTCATATAAAGACATGAACAATATAGTTTCCATTCCACCTAAATGAACACATTGACACCACAAGTGGCTCATGGTACCTTAATTGGGTAGGACAGGCTCATAGTAATAGCTGGAACGGAATCAATGGAATGGTATCAAACCCATCAAACACATGGTTTCCATGTGTTTGATACCATTCCATTCACTCCATTCCAGACGTTATTGTGAGCCTTCCTCAACTCAGCCTCCTGTGCTTGACATTATGATTCCTTTGACAGCTAGCATTGTGCTCCGAAAAAAAATCACAGTTTACCTTAAAGACCTATTCTGAATTAAACCTGTTGGAGCATAATACCATAGTGCCCTCTATTGACAACCTGAGGTAAATTATCATTGCGGTTCCACAAAGCAATGTTAGTATGTTATCAAATGTAGCATGAATTCAACATTCTCATGGCCTCTTAATTTCTATTAATTCAGTCACCAGCCTCATTTATTCAGTCACCACCCTCATCAATTGGTCTAAAATCATCACTAACTCAATCCTCACAATGTCTTCCTCCTGACCACCCCCATGAATTTACTGACAACCCTCCTCCACTCACACACCACCTTAAACCGTGCCATGCGTACTACATACTTAAACTGCATAATATGTACTCATCGTTGCATACTATTTAGCACATACTGTTTTATAAAAAGTAGCATGCCACGGCCGCAACGCAGTAGCAGCTCCTGACTGGCTGAGTAGTTGGGGTGGGGCTCAGTGAGGGTGGATTTTTCCAAATTCAACAGACATGCATCGCATTAACCACACAGATAATAGCTCATGTCCAATTTGATTAATTTCTTTAAACTCTGAATAGAATAGGAATGGAGTTATAGGCCTACACAGGATGAATGTTTGCACACTCTTGGCATTCTCTCAACCAGCTTCATGAGGTAGAATGCATTTTATTTAACAGGTGTGCCTTGTTAAAAGTTAATTTGTGGAATTTCTTTCCTTCTGAATGCGTTTGAGCAAATCAGTTGTGTTGTGACAAGGTAGGGGTGGTATACAGAAGATAGCCCTATTTGGTAAAAGACCAAGTCCATATTATGGCTAGAACAGCTCAAATAAGCAAAGAGAAATGACAGTCCATCATTACTTTAAGACATGAAGGTCAGTCAATCCGGAAAACTTCAAGAACTTTGAACGTTTCTTCAAGTGCAGTCGCAAAAACCATCAAGCGCTATGATGAAACTGGCTCTCATGAGGACCGCCACAGGAAAGGAAGACCCAGAGTTACCTCTGCTGCAGAGGATAAGTTCATTAGAGTTACCAGCCTCAGAAATTGCAGCCCAAATAAATGCTTCACAGAGTTCATGTAACAGACACATCTCAACATAAACTGTTCAGAGGAGACTGCGTGAATCAGGCCTTCATGGTCGAATTGCTGCAAAGAAACCACTACTAAAGGACACCAATAAGAAGAAGAGACTTGCTTGGGCCAAGAAACATGAGCAATGGACATTAGACCGGTGGAAATATGTCCTTTGGTCTGATGAGTCCAAATGTGAGATTTTTGGTTCCAACCGCTGTGTCTTTGTGAGACGCAGAGTAGGTGAATGGATGATCTCCGCATGTGCGGTTCCCACCTTGAAGCATGGAGGAGGTGGTGTGATGGTGTGGGGGTGCTTTGCTGGTGACACTGTCTGTGATTTATTTAGAATTCAAGGCACACTTAACCAGCATGGCTACCACAGCATTCTGCAGCAATACGCCATCCCATCTGGTTTGTGCTTAGTGGGACTATCATTTGTTTTTTAACTGGACAATGACCCAAAACAAACCTCCAGGCTGTGTAAGGGCTATTTGACCAAGAAGGAGAGTGATGGAGTCCTGCATCAGATGACCTGGCCTCCACAATCACCCGACCTCAACCCAATTGAGATGTTTGGGCAGAGTGAAGGAAAAGTAGCCAACAAGTGCTCAGTATATGTGGGAACTCCTTCATTGTTGGAAAAGCATTCCTCATGAAGCTGGTTGAGATAATGCCAAGAGTATGCAAAGCTGCTATCAAAGGGTGGCTACTTTGAATAATCTTTTGATTTGTTTAACACTTTTATGGTTACTACATGATTCCATATGTGTTATTTCATAGTTTTGATGTCTTCACTATTATTCTACAATGTAGAAAATAATAAAAAATAAAGACAAACCCCTGAATGAGTAGGTGTGTCCAAACTTTTGACTGGTACTGTATATAAATTAAATCAAATAACCTAGTGCACACACCAAAACTTTTCAAATGTTCTAATCAAAAGGCTATTGTACAGAAAAACATGGACAGTCAGGTACAATTCAGAACCACTGGACAGCAACATAATAAACTAAAGCACTGATCATTGGGAACAAGATCAGAATGACTGCTAAGGCTTGATCCATAAATTAAATAATTAAATAGGTAGCCTACAAACTAAAACAATCCATATGTTCAAATCAAAAGGCCTGATTAACATGACATCAATAACGCAGCCACATCCCGAGTCCCTGGTGCCGACACATTCAGAAATCAAAAGATGGTTTAGTATTTAATTTAAAAGCTCTGACGATGGCCAAGAGAACAATAAACACTTTTTAATAAGAAAACTGAAATCCACTTAATAAAAAAAAAAACTTATGTTTTCAATGATGAAGCCTACAATGCAATACTCATGATCATTTTAAGGAGAACAAAATGTTTTTGCATACATTTAAAAACCACTGCAGAAGCTTCGCTATTCGGCATCTTCCTAATTAATTAAGTAGCATAGTTTTGTTGTTTGGCTATTTGAAGAGAACTAGGACCTACACTCTCAGCCCACCTCTTCCAATGCATTGTGGAAAAGTGGGCATCGAATTCTACTAGTCGAAGAGCCGAAATGAGTATAACATCTTGGCATTTAAATCATACTAGATTTTTGAAAATGCACTCTATTTTTTCGCATACTGAGAATGTGTCATGCGCGATTGCGTTGTTTCCCATTATTCAATGATTTCGGTAGCGCATCCCCATATTTAACTGATCAGCCTTTGTCAAAGCCGAAAAGAGTATGACATCCAGGCATTTAAAGTATACTCGATTTTCGAAACATTGCATACTATTAAACTTTATTTTTTCACATACTCAAATGGCTTACCATTTAGAACACAAGTACAGGTATTCGGACACGGCCATAGGTTTCCTTCTACCCTCATCTCACTCATCCATTGGTTGTCTCACATGGGAATCATTACCTGATCCTCTCCTCTCATCTGGGTGCTCCATAAGGTTGATACTATATCGTCAAACCAACCCCCACAGACTGCTGTGTATAAGTACTGCATAAGTACTGTATAGTGTAGTCATATAAACGCTATCACATAATCCCCTCTCTAAGAACCCAGTTTCCCACTGGCAGATCTGAAAATTCCCTCAATGGGTGTCCAGTGTAATGCCTAGAAATTCCCCAGCCCTTGAATAGCTTCATAGCATCTTATTTATAAACCCCCTCATTTGGTAAATCAATGTTCAATTAAATTGCATGGCATAATGAGAATGATGATCGTCCTGTTTAAAGCCACCTACTGAGTAGGAAAGAGGAGTGTGAAAGAAAGTCTGATTGAAAGAGCAATACAAGGAGGAATCAAGGAGAAAGCTGTAGCCTTTTAAAGACATAGAAATATGTTCTGACTAAAAAGGATAGCTTCAAACCCTCAAAAACATAATGATGGTCAAGACTCATGAAAGCAGGAGCAGGGTCGTTGCAGATGATTGGAACCACCCACTCCCACAGTCAGCCACAATGTCAACGAACACCCCAAGTCAAATTTGAAGTGTGGTTTTCACCACACAAAAATAAGTTTGAATAGATTCCAACAACATAGCCATAAAATGTTTTATTATTTTTAAAGGTCTGAAAGCTATTTTAATATTTCATAATTATCTTTCAAAGACATTTCTATGTTGGAAAACCTTGAAAATGTTTATTCTTAATAAACATCCCATTATAAATGAGTGGGTGATGATTCACCAGGGGTAGAAATATATAACATTATAAAAAGATAGCTTGCTCTAGGTTGGATGGGGAACGATATGAGTTCCTATACTCCCAGTCGATATTCACATCATAAGAAGGAATTCATTCTTGATTGTGAGCTAGAATTAAATGCTAAATGAAATTTGTGCGACACAAGTTTTCCATCAAAAAGGAATCGCTTAGACCGCACTTACCAGCAGGGGCGGTGTGTTCATTAGGGCGATATGGGCGACGCACTGCCAAACGGGAAAAGGAAGGGATTTTTTTTTCTAATCAATTATATCACGGCAACAGTAGTTATCAGTGTTCTAATCTAGACGTCTGATCTGCCACTAAATGTCCAATCAGGCTAAAGTCGTGCTTCAAATGGCCCCGCCCGTTTTGGGGCGATTTCAGTCAGGTTGAAAATCACCCCAGAAGTCTCTCATAGACTCTCATGTAAAATCTTTTTTTTTTTCAAATATCAGAGCTTTCAATACAATCTCTATGGGTTCCGGGAGGGCTTGCACTTACGCGCTTTCGTCATACGTAACATAACCATGAACATAACTAAGAAAAGAGCGGGTAGCAGCGTCAATCAATTCACGTACTACTGTCAAGATGGCTAGCGTTCAGTGCAACTCTATTGTCTCTTTGAAAGAAGTTCCTTTTTGTCGGCGAACAAATCAAGATAAATTGGCAACGAAACAATTAGGACCTCCCAGACCAAATTTAATAATTCAACAGGTTTCTACTAAAGGGGGAAAGTCCTACACCCGAGGATTTTCCAAAAATTGGTACGAACGAAAAACCTGGCTAGCAGGCTGCGATGTAGCTAATGCAGTCTTCTGCTACCCCTGCTTACTCTTTCACCCTGAAGGCGGCACGGCAGACAGCACCGCTTGGACAGCGACTGGTGTAACGGACATGCACCATCTTTCAGAAAATATTAAGAAACATGAGCTGTCAAAGACCCACATGGATAGCTGTTTGAGATTGTCTGCTTTGGGGAGAGTGAACATTGCCACTCAACTGGATGAGGGATACAGGCTAGCTGTCCGCCGCCACAACGATGAGGTTAGCAAGAACCGCCACATCCTCAGCCGGCTAATCCAGTGTGTGAAGTTTTGCGGAGTGTTTGAGTTAGCTTTGCGAGGCAAAGATGAAACTGAGGGCTCCACCAACCCTGGTATTTTTCTTGGACTTGTCAACTTTGTGGCACAATTAGATGAGGTGTTTGATGACCATCTTAAAAATGCTAAAGTTTTCAAGGGCACATCAAAGACCATTCAAAACGAGCTACTGGAGTGTATGCTAGCGGTCATGAGGGAACATATTGTGGAGGAGGTGAAGTCGGCGAACTTCGTAGCTATCCAAGCTGACGAGACCACGGACGTTTCTACACAGACACAGCTGGTGCTTGTGCTGAGGTACATAGATAGCAAGAAGATTAAACTTTTTCACAAAATCATGCCCCACGTCGACATTCTGTACCAGAAGCTACAGAAGAAGGACATCGATGCTGTCTTCATCAAACGTGCCCTCGACAGCTTCACTAGCAGTGTGCAGGCCATAAGGTAAGATTAAACAATATCATTCGATCTTTCTCAAAGCAGAGCTTTATTTGAAAATGTATGCATGAAAGGAGACATCATCATATTTACAAATCTATACAATTGGCCAGAATATGGTTCTTCATTTTTACAAAGCCATACAGATAGCTGTGTTTACCTTTTCTAGAAATTATTTTCAAATTCTGTTTTCAGGCAAAATGTCTATCACTGTTCATTTTCACAAATCTATACAAGACGGCAGAATATGGAAGTCTATAAAAATTTCTTATTACCAATAACTTGCATCAATGTTTTCAGTAGCCTCTATCAAAAGCTCCTGCTTGCTTGTTGTGAATTATGCTCAGGTGCACATATTTCCAATTCAACCATGAGGCCTTTTTGAAGCAAGTAATGTGTATATCAGTATTGACTTATATGCTGCCCCTGTCTTCATGTTGTTGCTGGACATATATTTTTTAAAATGTGTGTAGGTCACCTAAATCATCAGAAAAATTGCCCCCCCTGAGATTTTTTTCAGGAGCCGCCACTGCTTACCAGTAGGAATAGTTATCTCCCATGCTCTGACAGACAAGTAGGCTAGAGCTGCCTCTTTCAAGCAGCGGGACACTAATCCGGACAATTATAAGAAATCCCGAACACCCACCGACTAACCATCAAACAGGAAAAGGGTCAATACAGGACTAAGATCGAATCCTACTACACCGGCTCTGACACTCGTCGGATGTGGCAGGGCTTGCAAACTACACTACAAGGCCAGACTCTGGAGCAGTGGAAACATGTTCTCTGGAGTGATGAATCACGCTTCACCATCTGGCAGTCCGACAGGTGAATCTGGGTTTGGCGGATGCCAGGAGAATGCTAACTGCCCGAATGCATAATGCCAACTGTAAAGTTTGGTTGAGGAGGAATAATGGTCTGGGGTTGTTTTTCATGGTTCGGGCTAGGCCCCTTAGTTCCAGTGAAGAGAAATCTTAACGCTACAGCATAGAATGACATTCTAGACGATTCTGTGCTTCCAACTTTGTGGTAGCAGTTTGGGGAAGGCCCTTTCCTGTTTCAGCATGACAATGCCCCCATGCACAAAGCAAGGTCCATACAGCAATGTTTTTTTCGAGATCGGTGTGAATGAACTTGTCTGGCCTGCACAGAGCCCTGACCTCAACCACATCGAACACCTTTGGGATGAATTGGAACGCCGACTGCGAGCCAGGCCTAATCGTCCCACATCAATGCCCGACCTCACTAATGCTCATGGCTGAATGGAGGCAAGTCCCCGCAGCAATGTTCCAACATCTAGTGGGAAGCTTTCCCAGAAGAGTGGAGGCTGTTATAGCAGCAAATGGGGGACCAACTCTATTTTAATGCCCATGATTTTGGAATGAGATGTTCGACGAGCAGGTGTCCACATACTTTTGGTCATGTAGTGTATCGTACGAAATGGATGATGGCCATCCACAAATTAATACTTACCATACGAAACGTAACATATCATACTAATTGGAGTGTCCCAGATTTATGTTTACTATGTTACGTCTACCCCTGAGTCCAGGTTACCAGAGCATGCATGCCCAGAGCTTGTGGCTGAGTAGTCCTAGAGCAGAATTGGAGCAGGAATGATACATTTTTTTTAAAATCAGCTCGAATTAAGGTCTGCTCCTTGCTACACACTCGCCCACTTACATGCTCTGGCATTCAAAAGCAGCCCTGCTTTAGGCTATCAAAGAACTGTCAATGAATAATCATATCAATGGATGGAATCAGTGAATAAATGGCTGTAGCAACCATTACACGGTCTGACAAGTTGCATAACAAATTAGGCCTAATTAAACAAAAGAACAATTAAGTCGTTCAAAGGAGATACTAAGTTGTTCAAACTACTTAGTATCTCGTTTGAACGACTTAGTATCTCATTACTAAGTCATTCGAATGAGATACTAAGTCGTTCAAATTAGATAGTAAGTCATTCAAACAAGATAATTCTAAGAGTCTAACTATAAATGTTTTTTTCATGGTCTTCAGGGCTTCTGTATAAATCCAATGACAAAGTGACATTTTTTGTTGAATTCATATTAGTTGACAACTCAACCAAATGTAAATCAAAACTAAATGTTGAACTGATGTCTGTGCCCAGTGAGATGTGTGTGGAAAACATTTAATCGCAGGTAGGACATTTACTTTGTTTAGTATAGTCCGTTAGTAACTCCACTCACTACTTGTAACCATGACTCACTAGTATAGTCCGTTTGCTTGTGTTATTGGTCTTGGCTAGCTTAATGTTTCGGTCAATAACTAGCTAGCACTCACTCTCTCACGTAGCTAGCACCGTCATGAAAAGGGGCATGTGGGAAGCCCTACAATATTATGTTTTTCTAAGTAGCGAGAACATGTTATACTTTTCTTAAATATAGTTTTGTAATTGAGTAAATTAAGCAGACAAAAAAAATGGCATTTTAAAAATGTTACGTTTTTGCTGCGAGACAATGCAGTAACCAAGGTGACCAAGGATTGTTTTCCCCCAAGGCAGGCGGGGCTGCGAAGTTCTATCTAATACCGACTGGGAGTATAGGTTCCAGAACTGCTGGGTTTTACTTAAAGAAAATGAATTCGCATTAACAGTGAAATAATTCTAGGCATGGCTTTAAATTAACATTAGGTTGGAGAGCTACTTGGTAACAAACCTCTAACCTAACATTTTCTTAGCCATTGTTATGTTTTTCAAGCTCTGCTCATGAAATTCCAAACCAAGGTCAACTTTCCAGCTTTCAGTATTACCTCCATAAAATGAGTGTTATGAAGGAGCTAAGAGTTCATCCTGCTCCTCTGTTTCCCTAGAAGGTGGCAAGATGAGTTCCTTTATGTTTTAAACTGCTGGTTTAATATTAAACTATTAATTTGCCATAATAATGTACTCCTCATTGAAGTCATTCTTATTGAGGAATGGGATAGTTATAATGAATTACTGGTGCATTAGTAATATCTAAGCTTGAATTATTAATTACACACTGTCCTGCCGAAGGTTTTTACGAGAGTTGCTGGACAGAAAAGTAATAGCACTTTGACTTAGTGAGATATGTCAGAACAGTGTCTGGTTGGTCTGGGAGCATGTTCATGTGAACTGTGATAGCATCGAAGGCAACATCCAGCAGCATCAAACCCACTGAACTCTGACGTTGCAAGCACCACGCTCCAACCAACCGAGCCATCAGAACCACGGTGTGAGTGTGTGCCTGTGTACAGTATTCTGAGTGTTTGTGGCCTGTATAATGCCTGTATCGGGGTCACAGTGGGCATAGATGCATTGATTTCATAGGGATCTCTTTCTCTCTCTGAAAAGGAATAAAATAGCAGGAATAAGAGCAAGGGAAATGAGTAGCAAAGTGAGTGGAATTGAGCTAGCCCTGTAACTGGCTTTCACACGGTCATCTCTGTAATAGAGACCAATCATGATAAGTGTCTTGGACTGATTCAATATTCCCCCTTCCAACCCCCCATCCCAACTCATCTGATTTGCCCCATTAGGTCAATGGGCTAGGTGAGCCTATTATCAGCATGGTCTTTACTGATACCCATCATTCAGGCTGTATACAGGTTGAATCTATTGTCCATGGTTTATAGATAAATGTGTTTACGCTATGCCTGTTTGTGTGTGTGTGTGTGTGTGTGTAAGAGAGAGAGTGAAATAGAGAGAGAGGAGAGAGAGAAAGAGATACTACCAGTATGACTAGAAGATAGTTATTGGCTTTACACTGACTGAGAAACAGATGTAGATAACATGAAGGTAAGTGGAAAGGGAGTTTCTCCTCTCCACATTCTGTATATTTCATTGGGTTCTGTTATGAGGTAATAATAACAGCAAACACCTTGATAGCTAGCTTCCCCCTTTCTCTCTCTCCCTCTCGCTCTCTCCCTCTCTCTTTCAATCTCTCTCGGAGTCTGACATTTAAGCTCTAACAGTGATTTATGAGTTGTCCCCAACTGTTTCTGATATTTGGTATTTAAAACTTGAAATCCTATAAATGACATACTTAGCATTCTCTGAGAGCGTTATCTGAAATTAGGCTGGTAAGAGGAGCCTGAATCATAATCTCCTACGAGTGTCACCAGCGCCCATAGACATCTCACCATATGTCACTCCAAGATAAATCACAGTTTCAATTCTGAGCTTCTATCAAACGACAGTAGCCTATATTTCATTTATCCTCCTAAGAACGTTGAGAGGGGGCTATTTCTGTGCACTCAGAATGAGGAAGTTGGAATGCGGTTAGATAGTCCTGTGTAGCTCAGTTGGTAGAGCATGGCGCTTGCAACGCCAGGGTTGTGGGTTTGATTCCCATGGGTGACCAGTATGAAAAAATGTATGCACTCACTAACTGTAAGTCGCTCTGGATAAGAGCGTCTGCTAAATGACTAAAATGTAAAATGTAAATATCTTGTCAAATCCCTAATTTCTCCCAATAATATTTAAATCAGTTAATCTCCTGGGCTGGTTACTGTGAAATATTGTTCCATTGTCTGCTGGCCTAGACTGTTTGAGAAGCATCTGCCAAATATGGCAGTTACTTGTGAATTCTTGTTTTAAAGATTTTCAAAACTGATATTTTCACCACTACTGTCTGTTGAAGGTTTGTAGATGCTGTGCTGCTGTCTGTGCTTACTGCAATTTGAAAAAAGTAATCCAAAACGACGAGATTATTTTGCACTAATCTACCAATACAAGACCTCCCAGATTTACTGCTGAAAGACAAGGCAGATACTGTCCTCTAGTGGTGTGATGGCTATACAGCCTACTTCTCTCAAGTGAGGCGTGAACCAGCTTTTTATTATAAGGACAGAGACACCTGCATGGCTGCATTTACCACTAATGTTTAAATTGGTTGGATGTGTTTATCAAAAGCACCAACTACTCTCAAAATGTCCATGTTTATGTTTGTTTGTCCTTTTCGCCACAACTTACATAGGCCTTATACCAGTAGAGTGCCTAGCAGTATGTTACTTTGACTTACCCATAGAAATGTAATCAATTTCTATGGGGTTACCATAAGGTCATGTAGGTATCTGTACAGCATTTTTAGCTCTCTTTTTTTGTTTCCCTGGAAAGATACCACTGAATTAACAGTGGTAAGTACAGTTTAATTGTCTGTTCTACTTTGTACAAGATAATTACCCTGGTTATTCACTTATAGTTATCCTTTGAATAACAGTGTTTTGTATTTTGCCTGTGTGGGAATTGTCCACCTGCGATTTCCCCATGGGGACACTGTGATATGAAGTACACATTCAGAGTCAGAGCAAGAGCCAGAGCCAGAGTAGCAGCTTCCTATTTCTCACAGACATGCACACCTGAACTCAACTGGCCTTTTCTAGTAACATTATCATGATCAAATGTCTTCAGTTTTACCCTTGAGAGAAAAAAATACAATAAATGTTTAACTAGAGCATGCCTATAAGAGGGTGAAAGGTATTACCAGCCACTCAAAGCTAATCACTCTGAAGTAGAGCTCAAGATGAGGGCTGTTGTAGTGTGGCGAGGTGTTGGTGATTTCTCTATTCGGAGCACAGGGACAGATAAAGGTCAATGGAGATGAGACGAAAATAAATGAAGCTGGTGCCACTGCTGAGAAACAGACAACTAGCCAAGCTGACATATGGACTGAGCTGAGAGAGCTGAAAGCTGTAGTGAAGAAACTAGGGGCTGTGGCAGTGGAGCACAACATGGAGTTGACAGCCGCTAGGTCACAAGTGACAGCCTTGGAGGCTAGACTGAGAGCTAGTGAGAGTCAGGTGGAGAGTCAGGTGGAGAGTCAGAAGAGCATGATGGTAGAGCAGGCAGTGAGGCTGAGCGTCACCCACTCTGAGCTGAAGGCAATGCAGGCCAAGTTGGAGACAGGCGAGAGAGTGCTACAGGAGCACACCAACAGTATGGTTAAGTTAGAAATTAAACTGAGCGTTGCACAGATGCAGCTGCAAGCTGGGAAGAAGTACATTGAATGACAACTCAGGTATTATTTATATTATTATCAATGTTGCTGTTGTAATTGTTGCTATCATCATCATTATCCATCATCATCATCTATTGTTTGCTTCTACCATGTTCATGTCCATTCTATTTTAGAGCAACACCATTCCATTCGTAAATTGACTGAATTGTATCATTTAGTTCAGGGTACCAAAACGTTTTTTTAAAGATATATTTTTAAGTGTAATTGTTTTGGCATACAATTTCAACCTTGGAAGAAAAGTTAACTGCCAATGAGAGACAGGTGAATGAAATGAAGGTGACTGAAGGTAATGTAAGAGAATAGAGAAGAATACACTGCAGCAAAGTACAAGGTTACCTCACAAACTGAATCAGTAATTATATTTTTTGCCAACTTGGCTGAACTGAGGCACTTGCAGGGCAGACTGAAGGCCAGTGATACTGCTGTGGAGGAGGAGAAGAAAGAGAACAGAGATAATCAGCTATGTTTAAAGATCTGAACTGATGGGAAGATTATATTATCTTTACCTGAATAAAGAGCACAGAATTTTTGACTGTGATTTCAGCTCAAAACGTGGTACTGTAGACACTTTATGCTAGGTCCAACAGCACTGAGACCCAGGTGGGAGAACAGGGGGTGGATTTGACCAAGCTGAAAGCTGAGGTGGAGGAGCTGAAGAGAGACAGTGAAGGTATGTTGTTCATAATAGCCAACAGTCATTAAATTGTACATAGAGGTTGATTAAAGGTTAGGATGTTGTGATCTGAAAAAAAGTATTATATCATGGGGCTACATTTATTAAACTGCCTCAAGGCCATCTCATTTCTGTTTCCACTCGCTGTGGCTGCTTTCTAAAGCTCAATCAGACGAACTGGAGACCCTCACCTTGAGGTCAAATTCCACCGAGACCCAACTGGAGGAACTGAAGAGAAAGGTGGTGAAGCTGACAATTGAAGTACTCAAGCTGTGGGGGGAGGATTAAGGTAGGAAAGCTATAATAGCTATAATAGCTATTCATCTGATTTCAGGTCAAGCCCAGGAACTGGTCATCCTTGATGTCAGGCTGAACAGCACTGTGGCTGGGGTTGGGGAACAGAAGACGGAGCTGACACATCAGAAAACTGAAGTAGTGCAACTGTGGAGGGAGCATTTTGGTACGTACACACAATAGGCTACAGACCCTCTTGTTTACAAGTCTATAGTGTCCTCTGACAGTGAAAATACAGTCTATGTTACTGCTGAAGAGAGCAAAGTAAATTAATATCCCCAAAACAACACCATGTTAGTGGGAGTTAGTGTATTGGGATATATTTCGATTAGTGTTTCTATTAAAGTCAAAGAACACTGAGATCCAGCTAGAAGAGCAGGGGACAGAAGTGGAGTAGCTAAGAGCTGGTGGATAACCTGAAGAAAGTTGAAGTAGTAGCACTGTGCAGGAAGCACTATGGTACATTTAAGTCTAAAAATGTCATGCAAAAACAAAACAAGGTATGGTACTGCTGAATAGAACAAAACATCAAGTATGAAAGACCACCCTAATGTCTCAAAAACAACACATTGTTTTTTGGTAATGTGTCATGGGAGTTAGTGTGTTGTGATATAGTATATTTCTCTTAGGTCAAGTCTGAGAACTGGATGCCCTTAATGCCAGGTCAAACAGCACTGAGATCCAGCTACAGGAGCAAGAGGTGGAGAAGCTGAGAGCAGAGGTGGACGAGCTGAAGAAACCCGGTTCAGGTACAGTGAAGAGTACAGACTACAGAGCTGTCATTACATAGTGCTTTGGCTTGTTGACTTAACAGTAGCCTAATAATCCAAGAATCCATGCATCAATAATTAATTTGCCACTGAAAGTTTTTACCTTGTGATGACATTGTGTTCACAGACACACCGAAGGTGACATTCTCTGCATCTTTAGGAATCGATGGCTACTTTGGAAACTTCAACGGTGACACCACCCTGGTCTACAGTAGAGTAAATGTAAACATCTGAGATGCTTACAGTCAATCCACTGGTACCCTACTGCATTCATATTTATATTCCCATTCCATTGTTGACAGTATTATTGTACAGCAAATATATTGCTGGCCCATGTTGACTCCAATGCTTCCCACAGTTGTGTCAAGTTGGCTGGATGTCCTTTGGGTGGTGGACCATTCGTGATGCACACGGGAAACTGTTGAGTGTGAAAAAACCCAGCAGCGTTGCAGTTCTTGACACAAACCGATGTGCCTTGGCTGGTACCTACTACCATCCCCTGTTCAAAGGCACTTAAATTCTTTGTCTTGCCCATTCACCATCTAAATGGCAAACATACAGTGGCTTGCGAAAGTATTCACCCCCCTTGGCATTTTTCCTATTTTGTTGCCTTACAACCTGGAATTAAAATAGATTTTTGGGGGGTTTGTATCATTTGATTTACACAACATGCCTACCACTTTGAAGATGCAAAATATTTTTTATTGTGAAACAAATAAACAAATAAATAAGACAAAAAAACAGAAATCTTGAGCATGCATAACTATTCACCCCCCCCAAAGTCAATACTTTGTAGAGCCACCTTTTGCAGCAATTACAGCTGCAAGTCTCTTGGGGTATGTCTCTATAAGCTTGGCACATCTAGCCACTGGGATTTTTGCCCATTATTCAAGGCAGAACTGCTCCAGCTCCTTCAAGTTGGATGGGTTCCGCTGGTGTACAGCAGTCTTTAAGTCATACCACAAATTCTCAATTGGATTGAGGTCTGGGCTTTGACTAGGCCATTCTAAGACATTTAAATGTTTCCCCTTAAACCACTCGAGTGTTGCTTTAGCAGTATGCTTAGGGTTATTGTCCTGCTGGAAGGTGAACCTCCGTCCCAGTCTCAAATCTGTGGAAGACTGAAAAAGGTTTCAGTCTTTGGCCCAGCGCACAATTGGCCCAGCGTCGTCCAGGGTAGGGGAGGGAATGGCCGGCAGGGATGTAGCTCAGTTGGTAGAGCATGGCATTTGCAACGCCAGGGTTGTGGGTTTGATTCCCAAGGGGGGCCAGTATGAAAAATAAACTAACTGTAAGTCGCTCTGGATAAGAGCGTCTGCTAAATGACTAAAATGTAAATGTAAATGTAAATTTAGCGCCATCCATCATTCCTTCAATTCGGACCAGTTTCCCAGTCCCTGCCGATGAAAAACATCCCCACAGCATGATGCTGCCACCACCATGCTTCACTGTGGGGATGGTGTTCTCGGGGTGATGAGAGTTGTTGGGTTTGTGCTAGACATAGCGTTTCCTTGATGGCCAAAAAGCTCAATTTTAGTCTCATCTGACCAGAGTACCTTCTTCCATATGTTTGGGGAGTCTCCCACATGCCTTTTGGCAAACACCAAATGTGTTTGCTTATTCTTTTCTTTAAGCAATGGCTTTTTTCTGGCCACTCTTCCGTAAAGCCCAGCTCTGTGGAGTGTACGGCTTAAAGTGGTCCTATGGACAGATACTCCAATATCCGCTGTGGAGATTTGCAGCTCCTTCAGGGTTATCTTTGATTTCTTTGTTGCCTCTCTGATTAATGCCCTCCTTGCCTGGTCCGTGAGTTTTGGTGGGTGGCCCTCTCTTGGCAGGTTTGTTGTGGTGCCATATTCTTTCAATTTTTTTATAATGGATTTAATGGTGCTCCATGGGATGTTCAAAATGTCGGATATTTTTTTATAACCCAACCCTTGCTTAGTGGTGTTGTTGTCACGCCCTGACTCTAGGGACTTGTATTTGTTGAGTCAGGGTGTGTATTTTCTGTGTTTGTCTATGTTAGTTTCTAGATCGTTTAGGCCAGGGTGGTTCCCAATCAGAGGCAGCTGTAGCTCGTTGTCTCTGATTGGGGACCATACTTAGGTAGCCGGTTGGCACTAGTGGGGGGTGGGATCTTGTTCCGTGTAAGGTATGTTGTTTGTATGCTACTTTGGACTTCACGTTTCGTTTGTTGTTTTGTCGTGGTGTTTATTCGTTAAATAAACATGTATGCTTATCACGCTGCGCCTTGGTCCTTCTCGTTCGTGAACGATCGTGACAGAAGATCCCACCAATCCTGGATCAAGCAGTGTGACGAGGAGAGAGGATGGACTTGGGAGGAGATGAGCGAGAGTCTGGCAAGAGGGATGGAGGCCATGATCACAGGGGAGAGACAAGCCCCAAAAAATGTTAGGGGGGGCTCACGCTGTGGACGACGAGGCAGCAGGAGGCCGCGATAGAGCGGTTCAGCCGTTTAGCAGAGGAGGCCGCCAGATTAAGAGGGTCATTGGTTCAGAGGGAGCAGAAGGAAAGTGTAGAGGCACGGCGAGAGGAGCTGGTTAGGCAGCAGAAGGAGCGGGGGTTAATGAAGGAACCCAGTCCCGCTCCTCGCACCAATCGAGTGATGCGTGTCGCCAGTCCGGTCCGGCCCGTTCCTGATTCCCGCACTAAGCCAGTGGTGGGTGTTCCCAGTATGGTTCGGCCCGTTGCTGCTCCTCGCATCAAGCCAGTGGTGCGCATCGCCAGCCCGGTCCGGCCTGCTCCTGTCCCTCGCACCAAGTCAGTGGTGCGCGTCGCCAGCCCGGCCCGGCCTATTCCTGCCCTGTGCACCAAGCCAGTGGTGCGCGTCGCCAGCCCGGCCCGGCCTGTTGCTGCTCCCCGCACCAGGCCAGTGGTGCGCGTCGCCAGTCCGGTACGGCCCGTTCCTGCTCCCCGCACCAAGCCAGTGGTGCGCTTCGTCAGCCCAGTCCGGCCCGTTCCTGCTCCCCGCACCAGGCCAGTGGTGCGCGTCGCCAGTCCGGTACGGCCCGTTCCTGCTCCCCGCACCAAGCCAGTGGTGCGCGTCATCAGCCCAGTCCGGCCCGTTCCTGCTCCCCGCACCAAGCCAGGTGTGCGCGTCGTCAGCCCAGTCCGGCCTGTTCCTGCTCCCCGCACCAAGCCAGTGGTGCGTGTGTCCAGTCCGACACGGCCCGTGCCTGTTCCACCGGTGCCTGGTCCGGCACCGGTCAGCTGCTCCACTCCGGAGCCAGAGCAATCCGCTCCACCGGGGTCCAGTCCAGCTCCGGTCAGCGGCTCCACTCCGGAGCCAGAGCAGTCCGCTCCACCGGTGCCTGATCCAGTTCCGGTCAGCGGCTCCACCCCGGAGCCAGAGCAGTTCGATCCACCGTCGTCGGGTCCAGCTCCAGTCAGCGGTTCCAGTCCAGACCCAGACGTCAGCCCCTCTCCAGGTTCGGGGTCTCCCACACCAGGGTCCAGACAGGGCGTGGTACTTCGTAGGAGGAAGGAGAGAGGAAGCAGCGCGCCAAGGTCCAGTCCAGACCAGACCAGGGGCGCAACGGGGAGGTGGAGAGTAAGTGGTGGTCACACCCGGAGCCGGATCCGCCTCTGAGGCGGAATGCCCACCCGGCCCCTACCCTGTTAGGTTTATGTGGCGCGTTCGGAGTCCGCACCTTTGGGGGGGGGGGTACTGTCACGCCCTGACTCAAGGGACTTGTATTTGTTGAGTCAGGGTGTGTATTTTCTGTGTTGGGTTTGTCTATGTTAGATTCTAGTATGTCTAGATCTATGTTGGCCTGTGTGGTTCCCAATCAGAGGCAGCTGTCGCTCGTTGTCTCTGATTGGGGACCATACTTAGGCAGCCTTTTGGCACGAGTTAGTTGTGGGATCTTGTTCCGTGTAAGGTATGTTGTTTGTATGCTACCTTGGACTTCACGTTTCGTTTGTTGTTTGTTTTGTCGTGTGTTTAGTCGTTAATAAATATGAATGCATATCACGCTGCGCCTTGGTCCTTCTCGTTCATGAACGATCGTGACAGTTGTAGACTATGGAGCCTTTCAGAACAGGTGTATATATACTGAGATCATGTTGCAGATCATGTGACACTTAGATTGCACACAGGTGGACTTTATTTAACTAATTATGTGACTTCTGACGGAAATTGGTTGCACCAGATCTTATTTAGGGGCTTCATAGCAAAGGGGGTAAATACATATGCACGCACCACTTTTCCGTTATTTTTTTTTAATACTTTTTTGAAAACATTTATTTTTATTCATTTCACTTCACCAATTTGGACTATTTTGTGTATGTCCATTACATGAAATCAAAATCAAAATCAATTTAAATTACAGGTTGTAATGCAACAAAATAGGGAAAATGCCAAGGGGGCTGAATACTTTTGCAAGGCACTGTACACAATCCATGTCTCAATTGTCTCAAGGCTTAAAAATCCTTCTTTATCCTGTCTCCTCCCATTCATCTACACCTATTGAAGTGGATTTAACAAGTGACATCAATATGGAATCATAGCTATCACCTGGATTCACCTGGTCAGTCTGTCATTTTTGTATACTCAGTGTATATGAAATAATTAAATAAGATGATTCTAAAAGCTAAATAAATGTATGGCAAAGCTGTAAAACATTATCCTAAATATAAACCATCAACTTAGTGAATACCATTGGTGTTTAATATGAGGGTTTCAGCATGAAATATAATGTATATATTTTTTACACACTTATTTATTTTACTATGGCAATATTTCTTTGTTGTAAATGTTTTGGCGTCAAACTGGTGGCAGTTGTGAAAAAAGTCAATAGTTGGACGAGTTGCAGAAGTAATAGAAAATAATGCCATTGTTGATTAGATCCTTTTTTCATTAACTAGGCTATTTTCTCTTGAACCATATGGTATATCAACTAGAAACTGAAGGACAATATGAACACAGATACAACAAAAAAAAGACTACTGGTGTATGATTCATTTTTTTAAAGGTTATTCAAGTATAAATTACCAAATTTACGATAGGATTGCCATATATTTTCTGTTAATTACCAAAATTACTGAATATTCCGGTAACTTTGGTAAATTACCAGTAGCTTTGCAACCCTGATCTTGACCCTCCACACAGATCAGCTTCAGAAACACTGGACTTTCAGTTACAGCACATTAACATATAGTACAGTAACCCACATTGTTGGATTAAGGATGGTGGTTAGGTCTCCTCTGATACAGGTCAATTCACTGCACCAGTGAAAGGAGCCTACTACTTCAGATTCACTGTTGTCGGGAATTACAGTACATATGGCAGGGGAGCAGCCCTTTTTATGAACATAGATCTGATCATGTATGTTTTTGACCAAGAGAGGGCCACAGGCAATGACCATTTCTCCAGTGGGGTCACACTACAGCTGGAGAAAGGGGACACAGTCTACTTACGCATGGTTAGCAACCATCAAGTCTATGATGATACTCAAAACCATAACTCGTTCAGTGGCTTCCTGCTCTTTGCCATGTGAGAACTGAGTGTGTTTGTATGAGGAGAACAGCTGAGATTTTTTGGAATGTCAAATGCGTCAATAAATATTGTTTGATCAAACATAGCTTGTGTTTAGTTAAATTATTGACTAGGAAATATAGGGAAATATAGATTTGCATTGACAAGATTATAGTTGTGCTAGATGGCGTGACTATAGTACGCATTGGTTGAAGCTCAATGTTAAATTCAAATCTCCCTACCATTGTATCTAAGCCAATATGACACCAATGTTGATGAAAATTCGCTGATCAACATGATTGGAGGTACACAATACACTCCCCGCCTCTCGTCATGATCCGTTAGGCCGTTACGAGAATCACTATGCCAGAGTTTTGACAGGGTCGTTAACATTAGGATTGTCAGACAATTTTTGGCCCAAACATAGCTCAACAGGAGGGGATATTTTGACCATTCTCTTCATGTATAGTTTTTGACCCCCTAACTTTCCCAACACACACACACACCGGTGTGCGCTTATTTTCATTTATTAGGGGCTCTTAAAAAAGTTACAGAGTTTGGCTTCCGGTTGAGCATGTGAATGGAGAAGAAGCTTGTGGATGAAGCTCCTACGCATTAGTTAATTTTGCCAAATTTTTATTTTACATTCCACTTTCTTACATATCAGATTTGATTGATGAGTTCGTAAGTTACCTTTTTGATTCAAATGTCACACGATCTGAGGAGTAGAATACCTGTAACTAAGGTTTCAACCGCGATGGCAAACGTGAATGGTAATGGCGCCGACTCCAGTCCAACCGTTACGGAGTCTCATGTGAACACACTCCCCACAGATCTTCAGAACCTCCGTACGGTTCTGATCTTCCATTTCCCCCTTCTCCGCCGTCCTGGATGGTGTCCGAGCCGCTGCGGATGAACAAGGCCGCCGACTTGATGGCTTTGAACTGTGTGACTACAGTGACCGCATAGTAGCCCTTGAGAAAACGATCGCCCGTCTGAGCTCCAAAAACCAAAAGCTGATTGACAAGATGATAACCTGGAATCCCGTTCTCGCCGTTGCAATCTTCGGGTTGTTGGTATACCAGAGAAACTTGAAGGAGGGGACTCAGTTAAATTCATGTCAGACTTCTTCGGAGGTGCTGGGTCCGGCCATCGTTCCATCACCCCTTGAAGCTGGATAGAGCCCACCGCATTGGCCCTTCCCCAGGGGGCGGAGACGACAATGCCAAGCCTAAAGTGTTTATCGTCCGTTTTCACTACTACCGTGACAAGGAGCGCATCCTCCAGAGGCAGGGCAGAGACCAGCTACACTTCTGCGGACGCAAAGTCTTCATCTTTCCTGACCTCAGCTCGAGTGTCGCCAAGAAGAGAGCTAAATTCCTCGATGTGAAACGCAACCTTCATGAGAAGAAAGTGAAATTCTCACTCCGCTTCCCTGCTCGTCTCCACGTTGAACATACCGGGGGGAAGCTACAGTTCGACTCCCAGGAGGACACCCAGCGTTGGTTTGACAGTCACTTTTGAGTCGTATCTTAGATCTATGACCTACTCTTTTGCCAGGTAGCATGCATAGCCTAGCCTACCCTCCAAGTCTAAGGTATGTTTAGATTTTCACGGCAGGGCCTTTTTCCCCGTTGCCATTCCTTTTCTACTCTGCAGAAACAATATTGAACTCTGATAAAAATGACTAATACTGTCTTGTGGGTTGTTATTTAAGCTACACGTTTGGGAGGTCTTTTTTATTTGGCTAGATGGCTAGCGTAGTAATGCACGGCTACAATTCCAGGCTTTTGCAGAGCTTTCCTTTTCTTTTCTTTTTTCATCTAGGTACTTACTGAAGGACTTTTCACCACTTTATTGCGCCCCATTGATCAGTTGTGACTTTTTGGTCCTATTTTTTTGGTTAGTTTTTTTCCATCAGTTTTCTGTTATCTTTGCAAATTCTTGGTCTGTTTTCACACCTTTTTCCTGTCAATATTTTAGATGGCTAACAACGCTAATAATAGTAATATTGGAATAGGTAGGCCTAATCCTATAAAGCTTTTATCTTGGAATACTAAAACAATTAATAATCCTTTCAAGAGGTCTAGGGTCTTCTCCCATTTGAAAAAGCTAAAAGCAAATGTGGTATTTTTACAAGAGACCCATTTACACATTAAAGATCACTCAAGGCTACAAAATTCCAGGTTCAGTCAGGTTTTCCATTCAGACTTTAACTCCAAAGCCAGAGGGGTTGCAATTTTAGTTAGTAAAATAATACATTTCTCTACTACTAATGTTATTTCAGACAGTAATGGAAGATATTTAATCATAACTGGCACCATTTGGCACACACCTGTAGTATTGGTCAATGTATATGCTCCCAATTTTGATGATGTTGAATTTGCCTATGGGTTGCTGTGGAAAATCCCTTCTCTGAACACCCATCTTTTGATATTTGGCTGGGATCTGAATTGTGTTATTAGCCCAGCTTTAGACCGCTTCAACCCCAGAACCATGTCTCCTGCTATGTCAAAGTCCTTCTCAGATTTTATGGTTCAGAATGGGTGTACAGATCCCGAGAGATTTCAGAATCCCCAGGCAAGAGAGTATTATTCTTTTCAAATGTACACCATTCTTTTTCTCGTATTGACTATTACTTTATTGATCGTAAGTTACTTCCAAATGTCACCTCTTCTGAATATATATCCATTGTAATTTCTGACCATGGACCTTCAGCCCTCGACATAGTCCTATCAGGACAAACTCGTACTCCTCTCTGTTGGAGATTCAATTATCTTCTCCTGTCTGATGCAGACTTCTGTAACGTTATCTCCACTTCTATTGATAATTTTATTTTTTCAAATCAGACAAGCTCAACCTCTCATTCTCTCTTATGGGAATCCCTTAAGGCCTATCTTAGAGGATACATTATTTTTATTCTTCTCATTTAAACAAAACTCTCTGGAAGCTAAACTAGAAGAACTCTCTAAAGTAAGCATTTCACGGTAAGGTCTACATCTGTTGTATTCGGCGCATGTGACAAATTCAATTTTATTTTATTTTATTTTATTTTATTTAAAGCCATCCTTGACTTAGACCACCAATATGCCTTGACGCCATCTCCATAGCTATATAAGCAACGCTTGAACTTACAATCTGAATTCAATATCTTGTCCACTACAGATGCAGAACGGTTACTATTGCATTCACGTGGTACCTACTATGAACATAGCGACAGGGCAAGACTTCTGCTCGCACACCAATTAAAACGCAGCGCCGCTACCCGTCTGTTTCCCCAAATTAAAGATTCCTCTCATAGCTTGATTTCTGACCGTACAGGGATCAATAACACCTTCAAATATTTCTATTCCTCCCTGTATACGTCTGAATTTCCATCAGATACTGCCCGTTCTGATTATTTTGCCCTGGGACATGGGACACCCCAAGTCTTCCCACGGCCCCCTTTATTTTTTGTTGTTGCCATTGAGCCCCTTTCAGTAGCTTTACGGGCATCCTCCTCTTTCCAAGGTGTAACACGGGAAGGAGTTGAACATAGGTTATCATTATATTCAGATGATTTGTTACTCTAAGTCAAAAACCCTGTAACCTGTTTACCTTCTATCCTTTCTATTCTGGAGAACGTTGGCTCCTTCTCCAGTTACAAGCTGAATTTCCAGAAAACGGAGTGCTTTCCAATCAATCCAGCAGTGCTACAGCTCCAGCAGACAGACTTGCCTTTTCAGTTTAGCCGCTCTGGTTTCAAATACCTTGGAGTGAACGTAACTCGTTCATTACATGCTCGTTTTTCTGCAAAATTTGCTCCCCTCCTTACGCAAATGAAATCTGATTTTCAGAGATGGGGTAGCTTACCATTATCACTTATAGGAAGGATTAACGCAGTTTACCCAAATTCCTTTATCTATTTCAATCTATCCCATTGTTTTTAACCAACGTCAATCAATCAGGCTGTTACCACATTTATCTGGGGAGGAAAGGTACCCAGTCAGTAGATCTTTACTTCAGAGATGCAAGTTTAGTGGAGGGCTTGCACTACCCAACTTTTATACTATTACTGGGCAGCCAACTTTCAGAAATTGCCATTCTGGTTCCATGCGCCATATACCCCATGGTGCCACCTAGAGGCACATTCTTGTATTTCTGCTTCTCTTCCTGCTTTACTCTGCTCTTCTCTCCCAGCATGCCCCTCTCGCTATACTGGCAATCCTGTAGTGCTTTCCACACTTAATATTTAGTACCAGTTTTGACGGCATTTTTAATTCTCTTCTGCATCTACTATGGGTCCTATTGATAACAATTACTTATTCCCTTCTTCCCTAATAGATAATGCTTTCTCTTACTGCACAATGAAAGGTATTAAGTCCTTCCAAGACTTATATGTAAATTGAATATATTTTCTAGTTTTCCCAACCTGGCCTCTAAATACTCTTTGCCTCCATCTCACTTTTTCAGTTACCTTCAAATTAGGCATTGTGTCTCCTCCCAATTTTCTGGCTTCCCTGCTCCACCCCCTTGCCAACCCTGGGATGGTTTATTCTCTATTACCTTGACAGAAAACAGTCATTTCTCAGATCTACCTGTGTATTATGTCATTGGACAAACACTCCACCAAAAAAACTAAATCTGCTTGGTAACGGGAAATGGGTGTTGAATTTACACAGGAGTGGTGGGATGAGGCGATGGATAGAGGACGCTCCACTACATCTTGTGCTCATCTTGGTCTCATACAATTTAAAGGTTTTACGTAGAGTGCATTTTTCCAAATCCAGATTGTCTGAAATGTATCCAAATGTAAATGATGAGTGTGAGTGTGATAGATCTCATGTCTCACCAATGCTCTAAACTACAAAATTACTGGGATTCTATTTTACATTTTTTATCTGAGGTGTAAGGTTTGGTGTGAGGTGTGACCCAGGTGCGGTGCAGGATAGACAGTAGGCAGTAGGCAGAGATGGTGAAACAAGGATCTTTACTGGTGGTCCCAAAACCAGGATACCATAGACTTGTGACAAAAAAATGAAGGAGGAGCTAATTGGTCTCCAAAAAAGGCTGACAGCAAACATACGAAATACTAACTATGACTGAAAACAACAATGAAACAGGGTAAACACTTCTCAAGTACCTGTACATATGTCCCGCGATCAGACACTGATTAGTACTGTTTGGCATCGAGAACTAGCAGAGAAAACTGAGCAAGGGAACACAGGGAAGTGAGGGCATAAATACACAGGTGAACAGGTAGACACAGGTGACACCAATAGGATGATGTTAGTCCAGCTGACTGAGGTAGGGCAGAGAGGTAGGAAAGGGACTGGGTGGGGGGGGGGGGGTGTTGTGTTGTGTGAAGGAAGGAAGGAAGGAAGGAAGGAAGGAAGGAAGGAAGGAAGGAAGGAAGGAAGGAAGGAAGGAAGGAAGGAAGGAAGGAAGGAAGGAAGGAAGGAAGGAAGGAAGGAAGGAAGGAAGGAAGGAACTGGGTGTGGGGGCGTGTGTTGTGTTGTGTGGAGCAAGGAAGGAAGGAAGGAAGGAAGGGAGGGAGGGATTATGGAAAAATCTTTGTACTTACATTGATGTACATTTTGTAAAACTTGAATGAAATATATACACACACAAAATAACAAAAATAAAAAAAGTTACAGAGTTTAATAGCTGTGATAGGAGAAAACTGAGGATGGATCAACATTGTAGTTACTCCACAATAATAACCTAATTGACAGAGTGAAAAGAAGGAAGCTTGTACAGAAAATATATTCCAAAACATGCATCCTGTTTACAACAAGGCACTAAAATAATACTGCAAAAAATGTGGCAAAGCAATTAACTTTTTGTCCTGAATACAAAGTTTTATGTTTGGGGCAAATCCAATACAGCACATTACTGAGTACCACTCTTTATATTTTCAAGCATAGTGGTGGCTGCATCATGTTATGGGTATGCTTGTAATCATTAAGGACTGGGGAGTTTTTCAGGATAAAACATTTACGGAATGGATCTAAGTACAGGCAAAATCCTAGAGGAAAACCTGGTTCAGTCTGATGAATTCACCTTTCAGCAGGACAATAAGTTGCTTACCAAGAATACAATGAATGTTCCTGAGTGGCCAATTTCCAGTTTTGCTGAAAATCTATTGCAAAACCTGAAAGTGGTGACAGAGCTTGAAGAATGTCGAAAATAATAATGGGCAAATGTTGCACAATCAAGGTGTGGAAAGCTCTTAGAGAGTTTCCCAGAAAGACTCACAGTTGTAATCACTGCCAATGGTGATTCTGACATGTATTGACTCAGGGGGTTGAATACTTATCTAATCAAGATAGTGTTTTATTTTTCATAAATGATTTACAAATGTTAGAATCTTTCTTCCACTTTGACATTATGAAGAAAAAAATAAAATGTATGCACTCACTAACTGTAAGTCGCTCTGGATAAGAGCGTCTGCTAAATGACTAAAATGTTAAATGTAAATTATAAGTATTTTGTGTAGATCACTGACAAAAAATTACTATTAAATCAATTTTATTCCCACTTTGTAAAACAACAAAATGTGGAAAAGGTTGAGTGATCTGAATACTTTCTGAAGGCACTATCTGAAGAATGTACGTTTTATTGTAAATTGTATATTTTGTAATACCTCACTATTGTTTACAGGTAATGTAGTACTAGGCCTTTCTTCAGTGAAGATTTGAAGTTTATTTTAATGTAAATAGTTAATAGGTACATGTTTATTATTTGTGTCTTTCCAGAGGCTTTCTGTCACGATTTAACTAGATATGAACCCAAATGCAGACAACTACACCGAGCCAGAGAAGGTTTAACAGATTTATTACAAAGTAAAATTGTCCAGGTTTCCAAAAATAGGGGGAAGAGCAAGTCCAGGTCTACAGGGAGGGTAACAGATCCAGGTTCTGAGCAGGAGTGGTACCGTAATGTCCTAGTGTCCGGGGTGAGTCCAAAAGGGAAGTCCAGTAGTGGTAAGCGGGATGGTGGTGGCAGGAGTGAAGCGGAGGCAGGAGTCAGGTTCCAATAATCTGTGGCACAGGAGAAATGTAAATAGAACAGGCCAAAAACACAAAGAGCGAAAACAAGCAGGTTGAGTCAGCAGCGAGACTAACATGGTCGTCTTGACTATGATCTGACGATGAGTGGCAAGTTTGACCGGGTCTTTAAGGCTGAGGTGATTATGGTGAATGAGCTGCAGCTGGAACCCTGACTCCCGCACACCAGACTTCACTCCTGCAATCAAGAACAGACAGAGGGGAGGGGGAGAGCAGAGAGAGAGCTACCTAGCAGCAGTAGGCCTAACACTTTCTCGATTGTCTTGTTAAAAGTGATCAGGAAAAACAGTTCCAGTTAATTTAATATTGGCTTAAATTGGTTTCTGGTTTTTCGCTTCCCTCTGGAAAATCAGCTGTTAATATTCAATAAATACTAATAACTACATTATTTCTGTTGCCATTTGTCATTATTGTGTACTTTTGCTTTACTTTTATTGCTGTGTTTTGCTGTATTATAATGTTGTATGATCACCTTCTGGTATAAAAACCATGGAAATTAAAAACAAAAAATTTAATTTTAAGTGAGAGGTAGGCATTGGTCTGAAGCCGAAAAGAAAGGAAATTCACAAGCACCACAATGCGGACTTCACCCATGCTCTACCAAGGTTTTCCAACACACAACATTGACCTACTACAGTAGCTATGATGGTCTATTGTACTTCCAACAATGTGTAGGCACGTTAATTAGGATTCAAACTTTCTCAAACAGCATCATTCATAATCTTCAGGGGGATAATGGACTTTACAGTGTCCTGCTATTAAAATATAAACACAACATGCATATATTTCAACAATTTACAGCTCATAGGAGGAAATCAGTAAATTGAAATGTATTCATTAGTCCCTAATCTATGGATTTCACATGACTGGGCAGGGGAGTAGCCATGGGTGGGCCTGGGAGGGCATAGGCCCACCCACTGGGGAGCCAGGCCCAGCCAATCCGAATAAGATTTTCCCCACAAAAGGGCTTTATTACAGACAGAAATACTCCTGTGTTTCATACAGCTGTCCGGGTGGCTGGTCTCAGATGATCCCGCAGGAGCTTTTTTGCGTATGGAACATTACTGGGACCTTTTATTTCAGCTCATGAAACACAGGACAAACACTTTACATTTTGGTGTTTATATTTTTGTTCAGTATATATGTATATATACAGTACCGGTTCAAAAGTTTGGACACACCTACTCATTCCATGCGGCGGCGCACAATTGGCCCAGCGTCGTCGAGGGTAGGGGAGGGAACGGCCGGCAGGGATGTAGCTCAGTTGGTAGAGCATGGCATTTGCAATGCCAGGGTTGTGGGTTCAATTCCCACGGGGGGCCAGTACTTAAAAAAAAAAAATGTATGCACTCACTAACTGTAAGTCGCTCTGGATAAGAGCGTCTGCTAAATGACTTAAATGTAAATGTAAAATTCCAGGGTTTTTCTTTATTTTTATTGTTTTCTACATTGTAGAAAAATAGTGAAGACATCAAAACTATGAAATAACACATATGGAATCATGTAGTAACCAAAAAGGTGTTAAACAAATCAAAATATATTTTATATTTGAGATTCTTCAAAGAAGCCACCCTTTGCCTTGATGACAGCTTTGCACACTCTTGACATTCTCTCAACCAGCTTCATGAGGTAGGTTTAACACTTTGGTTACAACATGATTCCATATGTGTTATTTCATAGTTTTGATGTCTTCACTATTATTCTACAATGTAGAAAATAGTAAAAATAAAGAAGAACCATTGAGGGAGCAGGTGTTCTAAAAATGTTGACCGGTTGTGTATATAAAAATCCAGAGGAGTCCTAAAATTCAAAATCAAAGCTAAATTATCCTTGGTATGACCATCTTAAAACAATACCATATGTTAGCTTAGAAGCAAAGCTTGCATTCATATAATAAAAAAATACTTGAAAAGTTAGTGGAATGGTTCATGTCTTATTGTGGGGTGGGAAGAATGGAATGCATTACCTTGTATGCGGTACAAATCACAGTATCTCCTCTAAGAGTATGAATTAGGCTGTTTAAGAAGGTTTGAAGTGCCAGTGTCACGTTCAATTCGGAAGTGGCCCGATGAACTGGATGCTAAGCTACAGGACTGTTTTGCTAGCACAGACTGGAATATGTTCCGGGATTCATCCGATGGCATTGAGGAGTTTACCACATCAGTCACCGGCTTCATTAATAAGTGCATCGACGACATTGACCCAACAGTGACCATACGTACATATCCCAACCAGAAGCCATGGATTACAGGCAACATCCGCACTGAGCTAATGGCTAGAGCTGCCACTTCCAAGGAGCGGGATATTAACCCGGCATTTATAAGAAATCCCGCGCTAGATGCCTTCTATGCTCACTTCGAGGCAAGCAACACTAAACCATGCGTGAGATCACCAGCTGTTCTGGACGACTGTGTGATCATGCTCTCCATAGCCGATATGAGTAAGACGTTTTAACAGGTTAACATTCACAAGGCCGCAGGGCCAGACGGAATACCAGGACGCGTAGTCTGAGCATGCGCTGACCAACTGGCAAGTGTCTTCACTGACATATTCAACCTCTCCCTGACCCAGTCTTTAATACCTATGTTTCAAGCAGACCACCAAAGTCCCTGTGCCCAAAAACGCCAATGTAACCTGTCTAAATGACTATCGCCCCATAGCACTCACATCTGTAGCCATGAAGTGCTTTGAAAGGCTGGTCATGGCTCACATCAACACCATCATCCCAGACACCCTGGACCCACTCTAATTCACATACCATATACTGCATTGACCCGTTTTTTGCACCAACTCTCTTGCACTGACTCTATGCACACACACTGGACTCATTTCTTTTTCGGCTTTAGACCAATGACTACTTCTCACTTAAAATGTAACGTTTTGTTTTTAATTATATTAAGTGCCTGAAATCAGTTGCCTGGATATAGTACAAAATGCTGACAAACAATCCATCAAACTGGAACAGAGGTTTAGCTATTGCAAACCTAATAGTATAGGAACTAGCTAGCCAACTACTATCTAGTACCAACCTAGGTACAGTCATTGGTACAAACACTGACTGTAGCTAACGAGGACAAAAGCAAATCTAGTTTACCAATTTAGCCGTTAAGAGTGTTCTGGAAATGTAAGTATTACAGATATATTGCCAACCACAAACTTAGACTGGATCAATTAAAATAGTGAAACTTTACTGTATGCGAAAACAGGCTACACTTGCCCGATTTCCCGCCGTAATCTTTTTTCCTCCAGAAGCCGTGCTCTAAATCAAGTATGGTAATATTTATTTATTTTATTTTATTGCACAAAACACCAGTATACATACAGGAAGTATACAAACAAACAATAACAACATATACGCTATACTGTGCCTTTGTAAAGTATTCAGACCCCTTGACTTTTTCCACATTTTGTTACGTTACAGCCTTATTCTAAAATTATTAAAAATAAAAAACAGAAATACCTTATTTACATAAGTATTCAGACACTACTATGTAACTCGAAATTGAGCTCCGGTGCATCCTGTTTCCATTGATCATCCATGAGATGTTTCTTGATTGGAGTCCACCTGTGGTAAATTCAATTGATTGGACATGATTTGGAAAGGCTCACACCAGGCTCACACCAACACTTCTGCAGCATTGAAGGTCCCCAAGAACACAGTGGCCTCCATCATTCTTAAATGGAAGAAGTTTGGAACCACCAAGACTCTTCCTAGAGCTGGCCGCCCGGCCAAACTGAGCAATCGGGGGAGAAGGACCTTCGTCAGGGAGGTGACCAAGAACCTGATGGTCACTCTAACAGAGCTCTACAGTTCCTCTGTGGAGATGAGAGAACCTTCCAGAAGGACAACCATCTCTGCTGCACTCCACCAATCAGGCCTTTATGATAGAGTGGCCAGACGGAAGGCACTCCTCAGTAAAAGGCACATGACAGCCAGCTTGGCGTTTGCCAGAAGACACCTAAAAGACTCTTAGACCATGAGAAACAAGATTCTCTGGTCTGATGAAACCAAGATTGAACTCTTTGGCCTGAATGCCAAGCGTCACGTCTCGAGGAAACCTGGCACCATCCCTACAGTGAGCATGGCGGTGGCAGCATCATGCTGTGGGGATGTTTTTCAGCAGCAGGGACTGGGAGACTAGTCAGGATCGAGGGAAAGATGAATGGAGCAAAGGACAGAGAGATCCTTGATGAAAACCTGCTCCAGAGCTCTCGGGACCTCAGACTGGGGCGAAGGTTCACCTTCCAACAGGACAACAACCCTAAGCACACAGCCAAGACAACGCAGGAGTGGCTTCGGGACAAGTCTCTGAATGTCCTTGAGTGGCCCAGCCAGAGCCTGGACTTGAACCCGATCTAACATCTCTGGAGAGACCTGCAAATAGCTGTGCAGCGACGCTCCCCATCCAACCTGACAGAGCTTGAGAGGATCTGCAGAGAGGAATAAGAGAAACCCCAAATACAGGTGTGCCAAGCTTGTAGCGTCATACCCAAGAATACTTGAGGCTGTAATCGCTGCCAAAGGTGCTTCAACAAAGGACTGAATAAAGGGTCTTAATACTTATGTAAATGTCCTAATTCCGTTTTTTATTTTGAATATATTTGCAAAACTATTCTAAAAAAACGTTTTTGCTTTGTCATTATGGGGTATTGTGTGTAGATTGATAAGGGGAAAAAACAATTTAATCAATTTTAGAATAAGGTTGTAACGTAACAAAATGTGGAAAAAGTCAAGGGGTCTGAATACTTTCCAAATGGACTGTATGCTAGTCTAGGGGGTACAACAATCTACAGTTTATACAAAGGCCTTAATAATACACACACATTGACTGTTTTTACAGCTTTCTTATTCAAATAATGTAGAATGATCTTAACTCCTTTATAGAAAACAAGGAAGAGTGGCTTTTTATTAGTGAATTTACATTTATGAATACGACATTTTTCCATTAGCACAATTACATTTAAGAGGTAAAAATGTTTTTCTTTAACCTTATTAAAACCGAGTAGTACATTCTCCCATAATAAACTAAAGTAATCAAGAATATTATCAATTATAAATATACAAATATCTTGCCATAATCTCTTTACATGTAGACAAAATAAATAAATGCAAAACTGTTTCTGGATGCTCATCACAAAAGGTACAGTTAATGTTCATGTATTTTTTTCGTTTCTTCTGGTAATGATTCGCAGGGTAATACTTCTGGATCATTCTGAGAGATCTCTTTGACCTTGTTAACAAGCAGGTATTGTGTGGTAATAACCAAACCTTTTTCCAACAGACATTGTTGAGAAATGTTTTCCAGTAAGTTGTGACATAAGGAATAGATACAACATCCCTTTGAAATAAAGCATGTATAGATCTATTATTGTTCTGAGGGCGCAAGGAGAAACACATTTTCCCTACTGGAGAGTCAACAGGACTAAGCGAGGGTATCTCAATAAGGTGAGGTCTAGTTACACCTCTAAACAGCATGAGCGCTCCAGATGGAATAGCATCAAAGACTGGCGAATTCTCTAGGTGTAACAGAGATATTGTAAAGCGATTAAAATGTATTCATAATTGAGTAACAACCCTTCTGCATGTAATAAGTTGACTCACCAGTAGGATATGATTATCAAACCAGTTCTTAAAAACAAAGATTTGTTTCTATACAAAATATCCTTATTGACCATAGCGTGGTCATTGTTCAGTGAAATTATATTAGTAATTATGTATGGTATCGTTTCTGTTACATTTGTCACACATACATTTAGTCCCCACTGTGTTTACACAAGAACACTAATATTTCAAAGTGACTCTGATTTGTATAAGTGGACAGACAATAAATACAGTACCTTACCTGAAGTTGTTGTAGCATACTTTTGTTTACTAAATCATTTGAGTTTAATTAATTACAGATGGTAGTCCAGGCATTGTTTTTCTTGTTTTCTGTTGATGAATCATGCTGTTTGTTCTCGATAATTGGGAAGTTTGACACAATTCGCTTCAAGATGGTTTTTTCAAAGTCACTGAAATTCTTTGAACATTGTTTGGTTTAGCTGACTTGCTCCAATTCCACACAATGCTCATGTATTACTGTCCCATCCCTGTTTTTTAAAGCATCCTCAGGTCAGCACCAAGTGCACATCGTTAATATAATCAGGCTTCACAAAGATGAACTGGTTAGTCCTTACTTATCTTAGTCTGGGACTCCCTACTCTACAACTAATTAATCTGAAGTTAAGCAACGTCTCAGAAAGCCATTGAAGTAGAATTAGCCTAGTCCTTACTTAAATAAACTCTGTCCGTGAAACCGCCCTTTAGTTTATGGTTGACGCAGCTTGTTGGCCATTAGCCAATCAACCTTTCTCAACAAGTACAAAGCACGTGAATGCATCCAACTGGTATTTGGGTAGTTGACAAAAGTGGAAAAAATATATACAGTATATTCTGAAAGTGAAGTAAAAAATAAACATTATTGTTGCAATAAATTATGTCTAAACAACTCAAAATGCTATGAGGCCACTGTTGATTTTAAATGTATATCCTGTTTAATGAACCATTTCATGCATTGGTGCTTTGAATTTTTGTTCTGGTGTGACATCATTATAAATGCTAATATACAGGTTTAATGATTCCCAAATAGACAAGAATGGAATTTTTACTAATTATTAGTTACTTCTGTATTTAAATCAGTCATCCTATTCTGGAATTTCAATTGAAAAACACAATTACCTTGTATGTTGACATTAACCAAGTGTCTCCCCATTACATTTTGAGTAACCTAGATAAAAATAAATACATTTACTTTTGATCATGATCATATTATGATCATTTTACCTGCCTCATGCTTAACAATTATTTTTTACATTATTACCAGGATGGCACTTTTAAAATAATAATAATAAATAATATGCCATTTAGCAGACGCTTTTATCCAAAGCGACTTACAGTCATGCGTGCATACATTTTTGTGTATGGGTGGTCCCGGGGATCGAACCCACTACCTTGGCGTTACAAGCGCCGTGCTCTACCAGCTGAGCTACAGAGGACCAGGGCAAACTTTTCTTTCCTTTCATTTATTAATGAGACTTTCAAAAGTTTCTGACAACTGTAAAATGTTGCATTTTAAATGTACCCCCTTTTTCGATCTCTTCTCATCGCTGCAACTCCCCATCGGACTCGGGAGGCTTCGGTCGAGGCATGCATCCTCTGAAACATGACACAATTTACCTGACGACCGAGGTCAGCCTGCAGGCGCCCGGCCCGTCACAAGGAGCCGCTAGTGCGTGATGAGCCAAGTAAAGCCCCACCGTCCAAACCCTCCCCTAACGATGCTGGGTCAATTGTGTGCCACCCTATGGGACTCCCGATTACGGCCAGTTGTGATACAGCCTGGGATCGAACTCGGGTCTGTAGTGACGCCTCTAGCACTGCGATGCAGTGCCTTAGACCGCAGCGCCACTCGGGAGGTCGTCAAATGAAAGTTCTAAACAACAGCAATGGATCCTCGTAAAATACAGGGCCTACAGAGAGTCCTGTTTTGTTATTTTGCTATACCTCCACGAGTCGGCAGTGGGTAATTTGTGTGCCTGCTGCCTTAATCCTTGGGTATGGTAGCTGTTTCTTAGGCTCCCATTCCGGGATCGAACCCAGAATCCCCATTAAAGGTGCTAGCTGGCTTAATCTTTGAGACAAGCATATGCTACTATGAGGCTCAACCAGTTATCCCCCAACAACATTGCGGTTAACTTGGGCGCACAACGAGGCACAGGGGCACAGTCCTCTAGTGATGGAGGAGACCAGTGCCCCCTGCGTTCACCCAGTGGGAAGCCCCGACCTACCTACAGCTGAAGCTGCGGGAGGTAAGATGCCCTTCAAGAGGTGTCCTGTTGCAGAGTTGGTAAAGTAGTATACCACACTATGGAGCCAACAACAGGGTTGGAGAAACACAACGTGTCTCTGACACCAGCTCAGGGTGGCTCCTGCCCCAGGAATCGCTGCCTGGGCGTGCCATGCTCCGCAAAGGAATACCATTGGAGGACCACTGAGATAAACGGATCGACTGGGTCTGAGGTCGGCCATGGTATATTGAAGGCAGGGCAAACAGTCTCCGTGCAGGGAGTGAGAACCAGGTGTGGGAGAATGAGTATGTAGAACTTGCACTCAGAACCACCTAAAAGGATCAAAATTGCAAAAGGATACAAATAGGTACCGGTATCATACAAATAAGTGTTATTTGATGTTAAATAAGCCTTAAAAGGTCATTATAGAAGTGTATTAGTGGGTTATGTCCCCCGGAGTGACAGCTACAGTATTTCCTCTGGTGTGACACTATCTTTATGTCACACCAAGGGAAAAAGGCTGTCACATCATAGGACATCTCAGGCTGTATGTTCCTTTTTGGACATTATTGTTTACAGTAAACCTTTCATTTGATTTCATCACAACATGTTTTTCATTGCTTTTTATACTTCAATTATATTTTATTTTCATGATTTTCATATTTGATGTCACATTTGGTGTCGCACCAAAGGACTAAGAAACAGACTCATCCCCTGTGCAATGGTGCCCGAATTCATACCCGTTTTTTAATCACAGTATCGTGTCACACCAAGTGGACATTGGTTTTGGTGACAAAATGTAATCAATGAGAACTATTTGGAAATAACATGAATTGACTTGGGGACTTTTGTTTCTTGAAATAGACTTCTGTTATGATTAAAAGAGGAAGAGAGCGGAATTTAATGAATTTTTTCATTAATTTACTTAAGTTCAAAGTTCCACAACCTTACCTGTGACAGTTATACCATTAGACTATCACGTTTGGTTCAACATTTTAAGAATGTACATTTTTCATTGCATGAGTTTACTTGTGATCCATGTAAAGAAAAAAAATAAAGAAAAATAACTTGTAATAATATGCCAACATTTTAACCAATTTAAAAAAGGGGGCATCACGTCAACTACCCATTTACGACTTCACAACTGGTAATTACCACCTTCCGACTTGGTTATGAAAGCAGCATTTAAACGCCTGCATATGTTATAACAATCTGGTGCCCGACAGCCCAGTTGGTGAAGTAGTACGCAACCATTGCTTGATGCATGCAACGTCTGAGCAGGGGAACGCGACAAAGAGTTTCTAGTTTAATGGCTGTAGGGTAAGCTATGGCTAATAAAATGTACACCCATCTAGACAATTATCCTGGGCATATATTCAATATGCTACATCAATTCAATCCATACAGCAAACAATATGTTGTTCTGTTGATCACTAGAGGGTGCTATTTCATAGGGCCTAACAAAGGTCTCCATCACTCCATGAGAGCTGAAAAAAATAATTGGCAACAACCTTTAATTAATATTCCTCACATACTGTAGGCAAATCATTTTGAAATCTGTCTTTGAAATTGGTAGGCCACTACAGCAATGCAATTTTGATTTCTTACTAAGACTGACTTTGCTGATAACTTTGTTGAGGAAAAATGTACTTACTATGACTGATATGTGGTTGTCTCACCTTCTAGATATCTTAAGATGAATGCACTAAATGTAAGTCGCTCTTGAGTGTTTGTTAATGACTTAAATGTAAATTAATGGACCAACTCAGATTAAATTCCTCAGCTGCATCAGTAATGTCGCATCACGTTAACAGTAACATGAGGTTAATCCTGTGGTGATGTGGTTAACTATTTTGGGACAGCTTATCCAATATCAAAATGATGATAAATAGATTTTTAACTTTTTCATTACTAAACCCCATACCACTGTGTGTGTGTGCGCGCGCGCGCGCGTGTGTGTGCGTGCGTGCGTGCGTGTGTGTGCGTGCCCTGTTCCTCTCAGACAGGTTCCTCTCAGACAGGCAGAAACAGCATTATAAACAGTGATGGGATTATAGGTCCTTTTGAAGCTGGAACACTGGTCTTTTTGTGCCTTTTTATGTGGGAGTTCAGTTATATTGTCCTTCGATACTCAAAGACAATCTTTAATAGAGTCAATAGGACATTTTGGGAAACTTCAACACATTTTCTATGAAGGTAAGAGTAAATATTGCCCCTATATCTACATTTAACCAATAGATGATATACGTGTATTATGCAGCTTAGTTCATTTTAACTATCAGCCATTCTGCATCTATCCATGTTTACAGCATGTAGGCCTATACCCAGGGTTGCAAAGCTACCGGTAATTTACCAAAGTTAGCGGAATCTTCTGCAATTTTGGCAATTAACAGGTAATCTATGGCAATCTATAGTAATTTATAGTTGAATAACTTATAAAAAATGTATTCATATTAATTTGTTATATGTGTGTCCATATTGTCCATGTGTTTCTAGTGGATAGACCATATGGTTCAAGAGAAAATAGCCTAATTAATGAAAAAAGTTTATAATCAGCAATGTCATTATTTTGAATTAAGTCTGCAACTCTTCCAACTATTGATTTTTTTCACAACTGCCAAAAGTTTGGCGCCAAAACATTGAGAACAAAGACATATTGACATAGTAAAATAAATAAGTGTATAAAAAATATATATCAATTATATTTCGGCCTGAAACGTTCATAGTGGTCCTCTGTAGCTCAATTGGTAGAGCATGGCGCTTGTAACGCCAGGGTAGTGGGTTCGATCCCCGGGACCACCCATACGTAAAAATGTATGCGCACATGACTGTAAATCGCTTTGGATAAAAGCGTCTGCTAAATGGCATATTATTATATTAAACACCAATGGTATTCACTATGTTGAGGGTTTATATTTAGGATGTTTTACAGCTTCATCATTATATTTTGTAGTTGAAAATCATCTTATTTGATTATTTTATACATTTGACATTTGATAAGGCCACACAGCGGGCCAGAGATAATTACAGACACCTGTGATAATCTGAAGTACCCGAAAGGGCCACTAGATGTCTTGTGATAAATTACATAAAGTCCTTGAAAGTTACCAAAATTCGGGCAGTTTACTGGTTCCCTTTACAATCCTACCTATACAACCATTACACATTATACATATTCCCATGGCCCAGAGATCTAATATACAGTATGTTAAGTAGCCTTAATTTATGTTATGATACTCTTTGTCTAATTTTGTGGAAATTGATTTCCTGGAGCAGCACTGTCTGTGACAGAGGTGTTCCTCCAGTAATCAAAGCCATTGATTAGGCTAAACCAGATGGGCCCCATAATAACCTGGACTCAAATTATCTGAACTCTGTTGTTGATAACAGATTTTCCCAGCACATTCTGTACCTTTCATCTTTTCTTTGTCATCTTAAATTATTTTGATTCATTACAGCTACATATGCGACCCATATAGGCACAGATTTTGTATTCTAATCTAATCCATTGAAAATAATTAGATGAAAGGGTGCAAGCAAGATTGCATACACATTATGATTTGTTATGAATTCTCACAAAATCAGGGCCCAACCATATAAGGTTCAAGTAATAAATCCTTAAAATAAAACGTTCGGCAATGAAATATCTCTCAATCCTCAATGCTGAAAGGAGAAAGTTGTAGGGCCAAATTAGTTATGTTTTCTGGCAAAGACAAAATTGTTTTAGCTTGGATGGTGTGCAGTTACATTAGATTAGCATAATGTGCAACCTGCTGCACTACAGCACACACCAGTCTTGATAGCCCTGTTTGCGCCTTTGAAGTGGATCAAAGCCCCACAACAGGATGTTGGGATTTAATAGACAGCCCTAATTCATCAGAGAAGATTTGGCAGTTCAAAGACGGAAATTAGTGCACCTGACATGTTATATACGGGTACCGACTCCACTACAGATAACACAGGAGTTTAGTTTATGTCAAGCTTTTCGGAGATGAGTTGATGAAAAATGAAAACCCTTTTTGATTAGGCTACCACTATCTGACCTACAAAAAGGTCCCAATTGAATTGGATTATATCCTACACCAGATTTAGGCCTATATCAGTTGCATAGGGAGAGAGATAGAGATAGAAAGAGAGAGAGAGAGAGAGAGAGAGAGAGAGAGAGAGAGAGAGAGAGAGAGAGAGAGATATTTGCTCTGTCAATGTATTGCGACTGCTCAAGGGTGTTTTATGGGTAGCTATTTGGTCAATATTGTCATTCAGAACCACTAGAAGACTGTTGGAACTGGACGAGATAAAGACACCTGAAGCCACACACTCGTGATGAGAGCAGCAGCGGTTTCCTCCCCACCTAATAGAGACTGTCATGAGAGCGCATCTGAGCAGTGGGAGGTTGATCCTCAACCGTTACCATCCACTGTCGTCGATGACACCCTGTTTTTTAATCCCCCAATTTTAACCCGATGTATGACTCTGCCGGATGCTTTGTACAGACGACGACAGAATCCGAGAGGAGAGTGGTATGATAACACGGTGTACAGCGACGCCGACCATCACGACCAACAAATCGTCTCGATGAATACATATGAGGACCACAACGGTGCCTATCAGTCTCAAGTAAAAGAAATCCCTAGGAATTCAGATGTCGGGCTGCAAGATTTCGACAGTCAGTGGGATCATTCTGAGTACGATCACAGCAACTCACCTCAGAAAACGTAAGTGCGACACTTGTTGGGCGATACCGTAAATAACCACCATAATAATATCAGGAAATGTTATCCTATTAGCGAGAGTAGCGCCTATAAGGGAGAGTGGGGTATGTTGAGCCAGTTTTTACATTCAGCATCACTACATCAAGGCAGTGGTGTAGTGGTGCCTGGTGAAGTGGGTGTACTCTAATTTTGCCAAACATCTCCCAAACGGCCCGCCCAGCAAAGGAAAGGCACCCTTTGTGAAAGATGATATCAGAAACAGTGACATACACCCTGAATTACCTAAATTGATCAATCCCATATTTGTCTTTCACAGTCAGGCCAACCCAAGCTGTACTGTGCAAGTAGGCTAATAGTAGGCCTACCACTGAATGATAAATGAGGCTGTCAACTGAGTCAGAAATTCACAGGTTTCAGATTTTTCTTTATTATTCAGGTTTTTGCTCTTAATGTCACACTTTTTTAATATAATTACTTTTTTTCTCCATAACAATGCTTAAACCACAATGCTTCCTCAGTGCACAATGCTTCCTCATTGCTTCCTCAGGAAACCACTTTTGATGTCTGGAAAAATCGAAGACATTTAGATTTTTGAGTGCAGTTACCCTTTAATTCAAGTGCACATGCACCTAGTACTGTTGTCTGGTTAGCAGTGTTTCTGTAGCACATGAGATGGAGTTTGCAAAACAAATGGCCACTGGATTGATGCAAGTAATCATGATATCATTTTGCCAGGTAGGCATAGGCTATTATTAGCATGGCTATATTTTTCCCGTTCCCTAATTGTTTGAAACCTGGACGTTTTACTTCATATTATGAGGCATGTCCTATCTTGCTTCAAAGTAGCCTATAGCCAAAATCCCACCATAGAAATGTGTTGGCAATTATTTTATAAAGGCTTCCTCAATGGCCTATACATTCTCCTGTTCTATTGGTTTTCTTTCAACTTTCATCTCTTTAGATCTTCCCACCTTCAAAATTTCTAACGGATGTTTCCATCTCTATCCACCATGAAACCACTTTCATGTGCAGTGCGCATTTAATATTTTTTTCCCCCGCAAATTGCATTTTGGAAAATTCGCACATAGGCCAACCGCCATGTGCATATTGTTGCGCCTAAAATGTGATGAAATTATAGTTTATCAACATTTTAAGCTAAACATTGTGATCTGTTCCATCAGCCTTATTCATTGATATGGCGTATACCTTCATTACACTACTTTGATACGCATCAATGGAGATTATTAAGAAATGATTATGCCCACTGAAAAATGAGTGGGTATACCTGCGTATACCCTCCACTACACCACAGCGTCAAGGGAAGTATACTATTCTTTCTAACAAAGATATCTACATATATTACAGGATGTTGTGTATCCCTGGAAATAATCATAATTCATGTAAACATAACAGTTTTGAAAACATAGCTTGTCCAAAAAAAGTAGTCTCTTGGCACAATTTACCCTGAGTCAGGGATTCTTGAAAGATGGGACAATCTCAACTTTTTTATATACAAATATTTTTCTCAATATTAACAACATTTAAAATATATATTTTCATAGACCAAAGTATCAGCTATCTTAACTGGATTTATGTAAACTCCGTCAGACACCTTAAAAAGTGTATTGAGAAATATTTTTAAAGTCAGACAGGGCTATTGCAAGAAACTACATTATTCATTATTGCCAGTTTTTTGAATTTTAAACACTTTTTTGGAGAGTTTGAAATTTACAAGGGCATGCTCCATACAAGGGCATTTACGGGCATAGAACCGCCATCTTGTCTATTTCAAATCTTCTCTCATTAATTGAGAAAGGTGGGTGTCCACCCCAAAGTGCCAAATGTCATGATGACACTCACTTGTCTCGATCAATGAGAAGATTTGAAATAGACAAAATGGTGGCGTACACATTGTTGTATTACTTCATGGAGCCAAACATATATTTAATAACAGAGCATTTTCTAAATTCAAATGAACCCCCTGCAACTAGACATTGAAGTTTAGAAGATGTGTTGTCTTCCAAGTCGGGAATTGAGGAAGTATGTAAATTCTGTGCTATGCTTTACACTACCTACTGTGTAACGGCTGTATGGAAGCATTTACATATTACTGCTGTTTCAAAGTGTAGCTACCCCTATACTTCAGGTTGGCTCATTGGAGAAGTCACGTTGATTTTTGCTCGACATTTTGATATAGGTCAAATCAAAGGAACAAGCTTGCCTTTTATAACGTGCAAAATGTACATGTATTTTTGGAATAATTTGTCTTGGTTGTTTTAGCTACATGGCAGGCTACCGGCCTTCTTGATATTCTCATTATTGATAAAAGGCACAATCTGGGATATTTCCCTCATAAGTTTTGTACAACTGTCTTCCTACACCTGTCTTACTACATTATTTATGAGATACTATTATTGGTAGGCCTGTTTATGGTATATGATATTCCTAGTATTTATAACACTCCCATTTGGAGTATTTGAAAACAAACATAATATAACCAAATGTGTGAAACTACTGTATCCTGTTGAGCTCATGGACTCAGTCCTTGCATCCATAGCCCCATTTATGAATTTTAGAGTGGTAACATTTCCCCAGGCCCATCATTCCGCTTCATATACCAAGTAGCTGCAGTAGCTGTCATTGGAATGAAACACATTCTACAGCATTCTGAGTGTAGGCTACTTAAAGATCATCTTGAACCTGCATTTATTTACAGTTGAAGTCGGAAGTTTACATACAGTGGGGGAAAAAAGTATTTAGTCAGCCACCAATTGTGCAAGTTCTCCCACTTAAAAAGATGGGAGAGGCCTGTAATTTTCAGCTATGACAAACAAAATGAGAAAAAAAAATCCAGAAAATCACATTGTAGGATTTTTAATGAATTTATTTGCAAATTATGGTGGAAAATAAGTATTTGGTCAGTAACAAAAGTTTCTCAATACTTTGTTATATACCCTTTGTTGGCAATGACACAGGTCAAATGTTTTCTGTAAGTCTTCACAAGGTTTTCACACACTGTTGCTGGTATTTTGGCCCATTCCTCCATGCAGATCTCCTCTAGAGCAGTGATGTTTTGGGGCTGTCGCTGGGCAACACAGACTTTCAACTCCCTACAAAGATTTTCTATGGGGTTGAGATCTGGAGACTGGCTAGGTCACTCCAGGACCTTGAAATGCTTCTTACGAAGCAACTCCTTCGTTGCCCGGGCGGTGTGTTAGGGATCATTGTCATGCTGAAAGACCCAGCAATGTTTCATCTTCAATGTCCTTGCTGATGGAAGGAGGTTTTCACTCAAAATCTCACGATACATGGCCCCATTCATTCTTTCCTTTACACAGATCAGTCGTCCTGGTCCCTTTGCAGAAAAACAGCCCCAAAGCATGATGTTTCCACCCCCATGCTTCACAGTAGGTATGGTGTTCTTTGGATGCAACTCAGCATTCTTTGTCCTCCAAACACGACGAGTTGAGTTTTTACCAAAAAGTTCTATTTTGGTTTCATCTGACCATATGACATTCTCCCAATCCTCTTCTGGATCATCCAAATGCACTCTAGCAAACTTCAGACGGGCCTGGACATGTACTGGCTTAAGCAGGGGGACATGTCTGGTACTGCAGGATTTGAGTCCCTGGCGGCGTAGTGTGTTACTGATGGTAGGCTTTGTTAGTTTGGTCCCAGCTCTCTGCAGGTCATTCACTAGGTCCCCCCGTGTGGTTCTGGGATTTTTGCTCACCGTTCTTGTGATCATTTTGACCCCACGGGGTGAGATCTTGCGTGGAGCCCCAGATCGAGGGAGATTATCAGTGGTCTTGTATGTCTTCCATTTCCTAATAATTGCTCCCACAGTTGATTTCTTCAAACCAAGCTGCTTACCTATTGCAGATTCAGTCTTCCCAGCCTGGTGCAGGTCTACAATTTTGTTTCTGGTGTCCTTTGACAGCTCTTTGGTCTTGGCCATAGTGGAGTTTGGAGTGTGACTGTTTGAGGTTGTGGACAGGTGTCTTTTATACTGATAACAAGTTCAAACAGGTGCCATTAACAAGTTCAAACAGGTGCCAGGTAACGAGTGGAGGACAGAGGAGCCTCTTAAAGAAGAAGTTACAGGTCTGTGAGAGCCAGAAATCTTGCTTGTTTGTAGGTGACCAAATACTTATTTTCCACCATAATTTGCAAATAAATTCATAAAAAATCCTACAATGTGATTTTCTGGATTTTTTTCTCAATTTGTCTGTCATAGTTGACGTGTACCTATGATGAAAATTACAGGCCTCTCATCTTTTTAAGTGGGAGAACTTGCACAATTGGTGGCTGACTAAATACTTTTTTCCCCCACTGTACACCTTAGCCAAATACATTTAAACTCAGTTTTTCACAATTCCTGACATTTAATCCTAGTAAAAATGCCCTGTCTTAGGTCAGTTAGGATCACCACTTTATTTTAAGAATGTGAAATGTCAGAATAATAGTAGACATAATTATTTATTTCAGCTTTTATTTATTTCATCACATTCCCAGTGGGTCAGAAGTTTACATACACTCAATTAGTATTTGGTAGCATTGCCTTTAAATTGTTTAACTTGGGTCAAACGTTTTGGGTAGCCTTCCACAATAAATTGGGTGAATTTTGGCCCATTCCTCCTGACATAGCTGGTGTAACTGAATCAGGTTTGTAGGCCTCCTTGCTCGCACACACTTGTTCAGTTCTGCCATAAATGTTCTATAGGATTGAGGTCAGGGCTTTGTGATGGCCACTCCAATACCTTGACTTTGTTGTCCTTAAGCCCTTTTGCCACAACTTTGGAAGTATGCTTGGGGTCATTGTCCATTTGGACGACCCGTTTGCGACCAAGCTTTAACTTCCTGACTGATGTCTTGAGATGTTGCTTCAATATATCCACATAATTCTCCTTCCTCATGATGCCATCTATTTTGTGAAGTGCACCAGTCTATCCTGCAGCAAAGCACCCCCACAGCATGATGCTGCCACCCCCGTGCTTCACGGTTGGGATGGTGTTCTTCAGCTTGCAAGCACCCCCTTTTTCCTCCAAACATAACAATGGTCATTATGGCCAAACAGTTCTATTTTTGTTTCATCAGACCAGAGGACATTTCTCCAAAAAGTACGATCTTTGTCCCCATGTGCAGTTGCAAACCGTAGTCTGGCTTTTTTATGGCGGTTTTGGAGCAGTGGCTTCTTCCTTGCTGAGCGACATTTCAGGTTATGTCGATATAGGACTCGTTTTACTGTGGATATAGATACTTTTGTACCTGTTTCCTCCAGCATCTTCAGAAGGTCCTTTGCTGTTGTTCTGGGATTGATTTGCACTTTTCGCACCAAAGTACGTTCATCTCTAGGAGACAGAACGCGTCTCCTTCCTGAGCGGTATGACGGCTGCGTGGTCCCATGGTGTTTATACTTGCGTACTATTGTTTGTACAGATGAACGTGATACCTTCAGACGTTTGGAAATTGCTCCCAAGGATGAACCAGACTTGTGGCGGTCTACAAATCTTTTCTGAGGTCTTGGCTGATTTCTTTTGATTTTCCCATGATGTCAAGCAAAGAGGCACTGAGTTTGAAGGTAGGCCTTGAAATACATCCACAGGTACACCTCCAATTGACTCAAATGATGTCAATTAGCCTATCAGAAGCTTCTAAAGCCATGACATCATTTTCTGGAATTTTCCAAGCTGTTTAAAGGCACCGTCAACTTAGTGTATGTAAACTTCTGACCCACTGGAATTGTGATACAGTGAATTATAAGTGAAATAATCTGTCTGTAAACAATTGTTGGAAAAATTACTTGTGTCATGCACAAAGTAGATGTCCTAACCGACTTGCCAAAACTATAGTTTGTTAACAAGAAATGTGTGGAGTGGTTGAAAAACAAGTTTTAATGACTCCAACCTAAGTGTATGTAAACTTCCGACTTCAACTGTAACTGGGCATACAAACCCTATAGGACTGGATTGAGACAGAAGTCACCATCAGTGACTTCAGTATATGTCTTGCTTAGCTAGTGCTGTAGGCCCACAGCAAACCTCTGGCTGTCAATCAAAGCCATCAGAATTCAACAGATGCAGATCACACCTATCTCCATAGAGACGAATACCTGTCATCCAATGGCTCAGTAAAGAAACCTCAGTAAACCAAGAATGTTGTGTATTATACATGCTGAAATTACATAATCATGCAATTGTAGTTAACAAAAAGTATCCAAGCACTCCCGACTCTATCATTTTGAAAAGTGTAAATAAACATCTGCACTGAATGTTATGTTTTCTTCAACTTACTCTTCTCTTCAGTTCCTGTGAACTTCCTTGTAGTCTGAATAGTGTTTTTTGTCACCGTCTTTCTCCATCCAGAGTTGAGACCATGCACCGTAGAAAAACGACTGTGCGAGAGAAGGGCCGTCGGCAGGCTATCCGTGGGCCTGCCTACATGTTCAGTGAGCGGGGCACCAGTCTCACTTCAGAGGAGGAGCGCTTCCTAGATGCTGCTGAGTACGGGAACATCCCAGTGGTGCGTAAGATGCTGGAGGAGTCCAAGACCCTCAACGTCAACTGTGTGGACTACATGGGTCAGAATGCACTGCAGTTGGCCGTGGGTAATGAGCACTTGGAGGTGACAGAGCTGCTGCTGAAGAAGGAGGGGCTGGCGCGTGTGGGCGATGGCCTCCTCTTTGCCATCAGTAAGGGATATGTGCGTATCGTAGAGGCTATCCTGGCCCACCCTGCATTCGGTGGTGGGCTGCGCCTAACCCTAAGCCCCCTGGAGCAGGAGCTAAGAGATGATGACTTTTATGCCTACGACGAAGACGGTACACGTTTTTCCCATGACGTGACCCCGGTCATTCTGGCTGCACACTGCCAGGAGTATGAGATAGTGCACACTCTGTTGATGAAGGGAGCACGCATCGAGAAGCCCCATGATTACTTTTGTAAATGTAATGAGTGTCATGACAAGCAGTGCCGTGACTCGTTCAGCCACTCCCGCTCCAGGATGAATGCCTATAAAGGGTTAGCCAGCGCCGCCTACCTGTCCCTGTCTAGTGAGGATCCTGTATTCACCGCTCTGGAGCTCAGCAACGAGCTGGCTCGCCTCGCCAACATCGAGACTGAGTTCAAGGTGAGAAACACACACAAAGACCAATCTTGAGGATTGAAGGAAGGGGTTTACTGCTAAGGGATATTTATTTTCACCTATGTATAGTATTGGCTTGCTTTCTCTTACACATGCTCTCCCCCCTCTTACTCATTTAGCAATATGTAAAAGCTTTGTGTAGATATTTTTCTGAAAGCCCTAGAGCTGATTTGTGTCTTTTGATTACTCACAGAAATGATGAATTGGGAAGAGATTAAAGCAGGTAGTCCCTGTACAGTACACTTCACCAAATGACACACTCTAATATTATTGGAACCCGCTGTGAGAAAATTAAGATTGGGAACAATCTCAAATCGGTCATTGATCGGTTAGAAATTATCGCAATTTCTGAGTGTACTGTATGTCAGGCTTTGCAACATATTATACACGACAACATACTTACAGCATATAAAGCATATTTATGTAGTGTTTGTGGCCATGTTTTTTTGCAATGCAAAGTAACTTTGCTCTGGTATTTCCATTCAATTTGCTCTCCCATGCAGATAAGCCACCTCCACTCCAAGAGGAATTAAATTCTGACAATCAGTAAGAGGAGAACAAGTCTAATCAAGGATTTTCATATCCAGTCTGACTCCTTTCTGTTATTTTATACTGATTACTGAACTCTCCAAATAGTTTGGGTTGAGGTTTAACATAGATGGGTATAAACACAGACACACACACACACACACACACTCACAAGCACACATACTGTTTTTCCTCTGTCTGAAGAACACCCACAGAAAGACAGGTACAAATGCGTCACACACACACACACAAACACACACACACAGTTTATGCTCATTATAAAGAACCGTAATGTGTGACAAACACAAACATTGGCATGCAAACTCACACCAATACACCCTGCCTTAATGAGATAAGAAAATATACACAGGATTTGTCAGTGCAGAAACGGTTGGTCTGTGGTTTTCCAGGTTTCTATTGGAATATTTTACATGCAGACCAAAAAGTGAGAGACTGACATTAACAATTCACCAAAAGGTGTGACCCCTGGGATATGCCTCATTTTAAATAATTCTCACACATCTCTTTCCCTCTCCCTTTCTTTCTCTCCCTCGCCTCCTCCTTCTCCTTCTCCTTCTCTCTCTCTCTCTCTCTCTCTCTCTCTCTCTCTCTCTCTCTCTCTCTCTCTCTCTCTCTCTCTCTCTCTCTCTCTCTCTCTCTCTCTCTCTCTCTCTCTCTCTCTCTCTCTCTCTCTCCGGTAGAATGACTACAGGAAGCTGTCCATGCAGTGTAAGGACTTTGTGGTGGGAGTGCTTGACTTATGCAGAGACACGGAGGAGGTGGAGGCCATTTTGAATGGGGATGTGGACCAAGCTCTACCCAGTGATCACAGTCGACCCTGCCTCATCCGGGTCAAACTGGCCATAAAGTACGAGGTCAAGAAGGTTAGCAGAACCACTCAACCTTAATCTGAAATCAAACATGCTATTTTTTCTAAAAGTCATTTTAAATGTTATCTCCCTCTGGTATTTGTGTCTAACATGATTCAGTAGTCTTAATTTGAATAGCAATCAATCTCAAGAGCACCATGAGAAAGACACTTGTGATTACATTCTCCCAATCGTCACGTTAAAGGGTTTATTTAAGAGGCAAACTGGAACGGGATATAAATGAAATACGTGTTTTACAGCTGTTTCACACCCACCAATGGATTCTACAACACTATATAATAGGTATGACAAAAGCAGTCACCCTTTGCGTCTGGTTATCAATCTTGTAGTATGTCATAGTTATTTTTCATCATGTCTCTGTAGTTTGTGGCCCATCCTAACTGCCAGCAGCAGCTCCTGACCCTGTGGTATGAGAACCTAGCTGGACTTAGGCAGCAGTCTGTTGGGGTCAAATGCTGGACAGTCCTGGGAGTAGCAGTCGGCCTTCCTTTCCTCGCCATCGCATACTGGATCATGCCCTGCAGTAAGGTACACACAATCCCATTTCTATTTTGTTCATAGAATCACTCATTAACACATTTGTATGATTAAAATAGTTATATGTTTATATCATGAGGTTGATGGTTGCCATTTATGTGGTTGATTTCCTCTATATCAGTTGGGTCAGATTCTCCGCAGTCCCTTCATGAAGTTTGTGGCCCATGCTGTGTCATTCACCATCTTTCTTGGACTACTGGTAATCAATGCATCGGACCGCTTCGAAGGGGTCAAGAACCTTCCCAATGAGACAATAACCGACCACCCTCTTCAGGTGTTCAGGGTCAAAACCAGTCAGTTTTCCTGGACTGAGATGCTCATCATGAATTGGGTGCTTGGTAATTTACTCTGGTTTTCAAACAGCTGCTTTTGTGGGGTTTTGTGGGAGACACTTTATTATCCAGTCTATTCATATCTCTTTGTTCCTGTTTCTTCACCATGGTATAATCTGAATAAAATCTTAAAGTATTAAAATCATAACACTCGTATGTTCAAAACAGAGGGCTTTTGCACTTACTGAAAAGCACTCTATTTATTAGGGATGATCTGGTCGGAGTGTAAGGAGATCTGGGCTGATGGGCCTAGGGAGTACATCATGCACCTGTGGAACGTGCTAGACTTTGGCATGCTGTCCATCTTCGTGGCATCCTTCACGGCTCGGCTCATGGCCTTCCTGAGAGCCTCTGAGGCCCAGCTGTATGTGGACATGTATGTGCCCAACATGCCCAACATAGACCTGAGCAACGCCTCACTGCCACCAAATGTAGCATACTACACCCATGGTCAGTGACACTTTATATTTCAAAATGATAATAATGACAATGGTTAATCTCTGGCTACAGCCTAACAGGCTGTGCATGTAGCATTACAGTAACCTTACTGTATTAAAACTGTAACAGGTTGAGACCTTGGGACTATAAGGTTCTATCTGCGCAAAGCATAGTTCTGAGATATTGAGCCTTCAAGTTTTCACATCGCAGATCTCAGAACTGTTTTGTAGTGAATTCTTCTTTCAATTCTTCTTTCATAACCAATTAATGTCCTCACCTTAAAGGTACCTAAATTACAGAATGTCAAAATCCTAAGACATTTGTAAGTCTGTTTTTATAAGGGGTGCAATCACAGATAGTACCTTGTGACTCTGAAATGTAAATCTGGGTTCAGCCAAGGTTCTATCAGGCACAGAATGTTACAATTATTTCAATGTCAATAGAAAAGTATAGACATTTAAAGATTAAATAAAGAGAAAACCATTCCTTCTTTCTAATCACATCATCAAACATGAATTCATGTTCATCACACATTTGTTAAAACGATAGTTCCTTAAAATGACAAATACACTATATCCTATGGATAACTAGCAACATTGCTAAAGCTTAGCTCTGGATGAGTAAACTTATATATTTTTCTGGTCTCTGACACCCAAAGTCAGTAAACTACTTCCTAGTTATCAATAAAAATTGGTAAGTTTGTAGTTTTTGTGAAATACCCCTTCCATGGAGGTTTTCGTATTGATATAGAACAAGAAAAAAACAGCAATGTCTCTCCTAAGGGCCTTAAATATGCTCTAAGGCACCGGTATGTATTTGTTTTTACCATAAAGAGTTACATTATGGTCATTCTTCTGAAAAAGCAGTGATAAAAAAAAAAGTTATGTAAAAAGAGGACCTATGATATGAAAAATCATGGACTTGGTACTATAAGATTCTATCTTCAAAATGTATAGTTTTGAAATTAGTATTTTTCAAGTCCCAGATCTCAGAACTGTTTTTTGATGTCTTCCTCTTTCATGACTAAATAAGCATGTCACCTTACATACAATTATTTTTTATTGACAACGAGTATTGTGTGATCAGATTGCAGGTAGAACCTTATATAGCACCAAGATAAAAGGTGTTTGCACAGATAGAACTTTCTGATATTTCTAAAAAAGAATATCGGACATACTGTACAGTATCTCACATGTAAAGGACCACCTAATGAGCAACTCCATGTGAATAACAAATGTTTTACCAAAATGTCATAGAACCTTATAGTCAGTCCCAAGGTCACAAAGTGACATTTAAAAGCAACCCCTCTCTCTCTCAGCCAGGAACAGGTGGTTACCCTCTGACCCTCAGCTGATCTCCGAGGGTTTGTACTCAATTGCAGTGGTGCTCAGTTTCTCCCGCATTGCCTACATCTTGCCTGCCAATGAGAGCTTCGGCCCACTTCAAATCTCCCTCGGCCGGACGGTCAAGGACATCTTCAAGTTCATGGTCATCTTCATAATGGTCTTCCTGGCTTTCATGATTGGCATGTTCAATCTATATTCCTATTACCTTGGTGCCAAGTACAACCCCGCCTTCACCACGTAAGTGCCCTCCTGCCTGTTCCTGTAAATGACGTGCTTTAAGTAGATATGTCTATTTATTAGTTTGTGTGTTATTTATTAATGTCTGTGTATGCGCGTTTGCACGTGCCTGTGTGTTTTGTTTGATTATGTGTGTTCACAGGGTGGAGGAGAGCTTTAAGACTCTATTTTGGTCCATCTTCGGCTTGTCTGAGGTTATCTCTGTGGTCTTGAAATATGACCATAAGTTCATAGAGAACATTGGTTATGTTCTCTTTGGCGTCTACAATGTAACCATGGTAATCGTACTGCTCAACATGCTGATTGCAATGATCAATCACTCCTATCAGGAGATTGAGGTGAGACTAGGAACCAATAGGCCTAAACACCACTAGTGAATTCACAGGAGATAAATAGTCGATAATCAATGCTTTGAGGTCAGAGGGGAATTATGTCAATTTACAGTATGGGTGAGTTATTACTGTTATGTTTGTTGTATTCATGTACCATTTTGGGAGTACACTGTTGTGAGCAGTTATGATAAAATAATCAGACCATATTAGATTCATTGTATGATTGTGCTCCAAATTGAGTCATTGCCCCTCACCTTTCACTACTCTCCAGTTATACCATGGTCTGTCTCAATCTCAACAGGAGGATGCTGATGTGGAGTGGAAGTTCGCCCGTGCCAAACTCTGGCTCTCCTACTTTGACGAGGGGCGTACTCTGCCCCCACCATTTAACCTGGTTCCCAGTCCCAAGTCCTTCTACTACCTAGCCCTGCGCACAAGGGCTTGTCTGGTGAGGCTGTGCAAGGCCAAAGCCCATCACCATGACAACAAGCGTGAGACGGCCATGATCAATTTGCGATTCAAGGTCAGATGTTGGCTTTTAGGGAGAGGCTGTAGCCGGTTGTATATCTGCCTCTTTAATTAATATGTTTTAATGGGTGTGTGGTTTCTGTTCCGTTTCAGCTTAATCAGAACAGACCTCAAACCAGGACACCAGGTCAGGATGACTTCACCATTAGAAAACCCATCAAACATCCTACTCGATACCAGGTACTTACTCCATACCAGTCAATTTGATTAATTAGCAAGATCAGACAATATTCAGACGTGCTACATTCTGAACTGTTGTCTCTAAAGTTCCGATTCCCTCTCTTTTCTTGAAAGAAACTTATGAAGAGGCTCATTAAGCGATATGTGCTAAAGGCTCAGGTTGACAGTGAAAATGACGAAATCAACGAAGGTGAGCATGATTCATATCCATTATGTAAGATCATAAAGCTGTTGTGCCCTCTCAACGGAAGACTGATCATTCTTACAACTGCAAGGCTGTGACATGGAGTTTTAGTGGATCGAGTGATCAATAACCTGTGGTGCATCCCTTGCAGGTGAGCTGAAGGAGATCAAGCAGGACATCTCGAGCCTGCGCTATGAGCTCCTGGAGGAGAAGTCTCAGGCCACAGAGGAACTAGCTGACTTGATCCAACAGCTTGGTGACAAGCTTAGCAAGAATGCCTAGAAACCCTGATGGGAATTGAGCGGTGTCCTCTGTATAAGAACTTTGTATAAAACCTTCAAACTTAGATTCATAGTGTGTTGTTAGATTCTGGGATTGCACTCCACTTTAAGGTGTAGGGTAGGCTACCTGAAGTTGTGTTCCTCTATAGATAAAAAAATATATATATTCACATTAGTCATTCTGCCTGTAAAATAGTAGGATAACCTAGGTGGAATGCTGATGAATGTGTGTAGATGAGTATTTAACATTTGTAAAAAAATAAAAAATAAAATAGAATGTTTGTATTGAAATATTTAGAATTTTTTGAAATAAAATAATAATAATAATGCTTATTCAGTAGGCCTGCCTGTATTATTGACGCTACTGTAGCGCATGAGGATGTGTAAAATGTACTCCACAGCCTGAAATGTCCCCACTTGGCAACCGAATAGCTAGTTTTTTCGTGTGGCGCCGACTGGTAAGACGCTTCAGGAGGCTGGTAATGTGTGCTAGCAAGGCAGAGGTCCTGGGTTCGAGCCTCTGTGTGAGCTGAATCAGGAGGTAGGGGTACTCACTAAGCAGGCAGCGTTACGTCCTTTACAGTAGTACCGTGACCCGGATCTACAGTTCCGCTCAGCTCAAAATTGGGCTCGCTGTTGAGTAAGTTTGAGGGGTGGAATGTGGCACATGGGGATGTGTGAAACTTACTCCTCAGCCTGAAGTGTCCCCACTTGCGCCACCGAATAGCTAGCTTTTTAGCTTTACTCCAACTGGTAAGAGGCTTCAGGAGGGCAGCTACATGTGCTAGCAATGCAGAGGTCCTAGGTTCGAGCCTCGTGTGAGTCGAATCAGGAGAAAGTGATACTCGCTATAAAGCAAGCGGCATGATGTCCTTTATCAATAAACATGAATGAGGAAATTCAAATGAATAATGAACAAGGCAAGCTATCAAATGTTATATGAGTAATATATTTTCCAGCAGCCCAAACTGACCATTGCAAACAATACACACATTTATCTATCTACAATCTCCCAAGAGAAATGTCATCCTGAACATAACTTTATTAAAGAAGCAATACTACTGTATTCAACTTGCCATTCTCCAGATCTAGTAAACCTGGTTTTCAACAATACATTGATCTAAGACAAAACACAAGTGAGGATCAACATGTAGATCGAGCTCGCCAGCTTGTAGTCCTAAAAACCTGAAATAAGTGACCTCTGGTTCGTTCAGCCATTTCTTTGGGGGAAAATAATGGGGAAAGAATAGGGTTTTGGGGTAAATGCCAAAAATAAGGTCTGAGGTTAACACAGGCTTAGGAGATCTGATACATTTTGTTCTATGAGATAATATCAATAAGTTCAGTTAACATGAATTGTGAAGACTGCTTTTTTTAAATTACATAAATGCTTCAAAATTCACAAAAAGTGAAGTTAGCTGATGAAGATAATCTCATAGAACAAAACATGTAACATCTCCTAAACCGGTGTTTACCACATACCTTATTTTTGGCGTTTATCAAACAACCATACTAAAACTCCATTCATTTCCCAAATAGGCTTTGTCCAACTAACCATGGCAGAGTTAGTGCCTAAAAAAAGACTCCATTACTATTACTCGCAGTAGCTATGTTTACATCCAATTGGTGACAGATTTTCATATGAATATTGTAAAATATGCATAAAAACAATATGCACATTTTCCCACCAGAGATGTGTTTCCATTAAATTCCATAAAAAGCTGTGCGTGATGACATTGTGCACATAAAAATACCTTTTGCTGTTAAATTCCCATGTACCGAAAACTAAAAATACAAGTTAAATGGGTTTGCATCGCATTTTGAACTCTACTGATGGTTTCTCACAAAAATTGTTTTGCGTTATATAGCGAGTGTGCCCACTCTGGTATTTGCACCAGGCTCTAGCCGACCCGGTGCGGGTATACCTACAGCACCAGTCAAAAGTTTGGACAAACCTACTCATTCCAGGGTTTTTCTTTATTTTTACTATTTTCTACATTATATAATAATAGTGAAGACATCAACACTATGAAATAACACATATGGAATCATGTAGTACCAAAAAAAGTGTTAAACAAATCAAAATATATTCGAGATTCTTCGAAGTAGCCACCATTTGCCTTGATGACAGATTTGCACACTCTCCTTGTTATTTCACAGTATCTCTGGACAGAATATGCGTCAAGTCAATAAAGTTATTCGCCAGGCTATAAAATGATTGTAATATGTATTTTTTTTTAATTAAATAAAAATTATATTTCTATGATTTCTCTCTCGTTATTTCTCAGTATCTCTACAAAGAATGTCATCGGAGATTCAATTGACACGTGCACATTTGCGCTGAGTTGCCATCTTAGAGAAAGAGAAACGAGTAAAAAGCAATGGGATAAAAAGTACCCAAACCAGTAGGCACAATTGTATTGTTTTTTATTTTTATTTACGGATAACCAGGGGCACACTCCAACACTCAGACATCATTTACAAAAGAAGCATTTGTGTTTAGTGAGTCCGCCAGATCAGAGGCAGTAGGGATGACCAGGGATGTTCTCTTGATAAGTGCGTGAATTGGACAATTTTCTGTCCTGCTAAGCTTTCAAAATGTAACAAGTACGTTTGGGTGTCAGGGAAAATGTATGGAGTAAAAAGTACATTATTTTCTATAGGAATGTAGTGAAGTAAAAGTTGTCAAAAATACAAATAGTAAAGTCATGTACAGATACCCAAAAAAACTACTTAAGTAGTACTTTAAAGCATTTTTACACTGGTAAAAAGTCTGTGGTTGTATTTGATTAACGTTTATTGAAAAAGTATGGATTTCGTCAAACAAAGAAAGGCACGCAACTACAGAGGACAAGCATAGGTACAATGTAGGCGTTTCATGATTTACATTTTTTTAAGTATTGACTTTGGGCGAATCTGTAGTCGGAGCTAGATTCCAATGCAAATAGTCCAGGTAGCCATTTGATTAGCTGTTCATTAGTCTTATGGCTTGGGGGTAGAAACTGTTAAGAAGCCTTTTGGACCTAGACTTGGCGCTCCGGTACTGCTTGCCTTGGGTTTGAAGAGAGAACAGTCTATGACTAGGGTGGCTGGATTCCTCTGACACCGCCTGATATAGAGGTCCTGGATGGCAGGAAGCTTGGCCCAAGTGATGTACTAGGCCGTACACACTACCCTCTGTAGTGCTTTGTAGTCGGAGGCCAAGCAGTTGCCGTACCAGGCAGTGATGCAACCAGTCAGGATGCTCTCGATGGTGCAACTGTATAACTTTTTAAGGATCTGAGGACCCATGCCAAATCTTTTCAGTCTCCTGAGGGGGAATAGGCTTTCCTCTCTAATTACAGGTACATTTTCTCAGCTTCACCCACTCTTTAGGCCAATGAAAAATCTCAGAATGAACCCTAACTATTCTCCAAAACAATATTGTCACTAGTTACCAAAGCCACAGCTATGTCGTAAAAATTCATTAAAACAAAACCTCGCTTTTTGGTCTTAATTCAAGATTAAGCATACGGTTAGCAGTGTGGTCAGGGTTAAGGTTAGGTTTAAAATAAGATTTTAAGATGATCAATTTTCGAAATGGGCGGGGTTTAGCCAAGGTTGAAGATGACAATATACTCTATTTTCGACCTATGGTTTAGCCATAATGATGACTTTGTGGCTGTGGTAACTAGTGACGACACCAACACAATGAAGCCCCATCGCACCACCATGCGTAGCAACAAACCGGCTTGAGTAGAGCTCGAGCTCAACAACGTCAGAGCAAACGACAAATTAAATAGGTGTAATTTGAGAGATAAAGTGCAGACATAACGGCACTTGGGGCAAGTAAAATTGCATGTTTTTGAGCGATCATTGTTAGGAATTGGTGTTTGGTCCATATGCATAATGATGTCTCTAATAACGTTGACATTATTCAGCAATACTTGAGTTAGTCGGGTGGACTCTAGGGCCTGGGCAGGATTTAAAAGCCAGGGCATTTCCCAACAGAGACCAGTAGCTACTAGCACCCGGTTTCTGACAAGACCGTCTGGGCCAATATTATTGTCCTTGCTGGTGTGTTGGGGAAATAGTTAAATCCCTTTTATGTTGCTATATATTTATTGAGGCTTACAACAAACCGTCCGTGTTGTTAAGTTGATATCGCAGTCCATATTTTGATGCTGCTACTAACGTTACACTACATACCCTCACACTAGGTCCTAAATAGACACCGCGGAAAAAATGGCGGACGACCCCAACGCAGCAGACAGGAACGTGGAGATATGGAAGATAAAGAAGTTGATCAAAAGTCTAGAAGCTGCTCGTGGGTACGTGTGGACATGACAAGTGGAAGAAATGACAAATGCATGGTGTTGTCAGTGACTTTCTTCATCATATTGAACCACTAACTTGAAGCTAACGGTACCAGGCCCAGCTAGCTAGCAATTCTTTTAGTGGAAGTTTTAGCTAGCTTACTAACTAGCAGTTAGTTTGAGTATTTATTTGAACGCATAGTTAGCTAGCTAGTTGGCTAGCTGACAAGCTAGGTCACATGTCATTGGCATTGATCTACGTTTCGAACGTTTGAGTAGTCATGTAGCTAGCTAATGTTACCACAGCTAACGTTAACTAGCTTGCTATTAGTTTTGTAACTTCAATGACTTCTTTACATTTACAGCTAGATAGATGACAATAATAGTATCTGAAATTCACAGCTAGCTAGCTGATAATACTAGTAGGCTGTCTGACAATCTGAATCTACACATTGTTTTGGTATAGCAAACACATAGCTGATACCCAACCATATTTAGCTAGTCTTTACATTCAAATTGAGTGACTGGACTAAAGTTTTCTTTTTTAAAGTGTAATTTCATGGCAGTTTTCACTGACCAAGTCAAAACTGTCAGTGCCACATCACTTAAATAGGCGTTGACTGGCTGGCAATAGACCTGTCAGCCGGAGTAGCTGATATAGTTAATTTTAGGTCAAAAGATCAAGCAATAACTATGCTTTTCACTCTGAGTGAAACAGTAAAACTACTGTGACCTTCACCCCCTTGACTAGGGGCAGCAGCAAGCTTGTGGCCCACACCTGTCAACATGGTTGTCTAAACAAAAATGTGGAAATATGAGACTACTACTGTAGTAATGTCCTCATCTGACAACCTGTCATAAGAGCTTGCCTTAGAGCAGTCAGGTTTAATGCTATACTTGTATATAATTAAATAAATAAATAATTGGTCATTTAGCAGACGCTCTTATCCAGAGCGACTTACAGGAGCAATTAGGGTTAAGTGCCTTGCTCAAGGGCACATCGACAGATTTTTCACCTAGTCGGCTCGGGGATTAGAACCAGCGACCTTTCGGTTACTGGCACAACGCTCTTAACCACTAAGCTACCTGTCCCCAGGTATGAAAAGGCCTGGCTTGCTTGGGTAAACAGGACACATCTGTAGGGCAGGTTTAGTAATCCATAACCTGTGGTTTCTGTTTTTACAAAGTTGTTAAAATGTGTGTTTCAATAAATAGCTTGCAGACATAATTTCACCTGAGTTACTGTGCAACTTACTTTCTACTCAAAGGACGTGTTAGAATATGCCTTGTGTTTTAACGTGGGTTTAATGCAATTGAACTCCTCTCAGGAATGGTACGAGTATGATCTCCTTGATCATCCCTCCTAAGGACCAGATCTCCAGAGTGGCCAAGATGTTGGCTGATGAGTTTGGCACTGCATCCAACATTAAAAGCAGAGTCAACAGGCTCTCTGTGCTCGGAGCCATCACCTCTGTACAGCAGAGACTCAAACTCTACAATAAAGGTGTGTGTGAAGTCAGTAGTTAAACCCTATCTCTCTCCTGTATTAAGTAATTTGGGGTGGTCCTAGCTGGGTTACGGGCATTTCTTATTTCAGTCAATTGATCTATGAGAGCAAACTTATTTTTGACCCTGCAGTGCCTCCCAACGGCTTGGTTGTATACTGTGGCACCATTGTGACTGACGAGGGCAAAGAGAAAAAAGTCAATATCGACTTTGAGCCTTTTAAACCCATCAACACTTCGCTGTATCTCTGTGACAACAAGTTCCACACAGAGGTAAGGTTGTTCAACACTCCTTGGTCCATTGTTTTCTCACCTCGCTATATCTTTCCTATGGACCTACAGTTGAAGTCGGAAGTTTACATACACCTTAGCCAAATACATTTAAACTCAGTGTTTCACAATTCCTGACATTTAATCCTAGTAAAAATGCTTAGGTCAGTTAGGATCACCACTTTATTTTAAGAATCTGAAATGTCAGAATAATAGTAGAGAGTGATTTATTTCAGCTTTTATTTCTTTCATCACATTCTCAGTGGGTCAGAAGTTCACATACACTCAATTAGTATTTGGTAGCATTGCCTTTCAATTGTTTAACTTGGGTCAAATGTTTCGGGTAGCCTTCCACAAGCTTCCCACAATAAGTTGGGTGAATGTTGGCCCATTCCTCCAGACAGAGCTGGTGTAACTGAGTCAGGTTTGTAGGCCTCCTTGCTCGCACACGCTTTTTCAGTTCTGCCCACAAATTTTCTATAGGATTGAAGTCAGGGCTTTGTGATGGCCACTCCAATACCTTGACTTTGTTGTCCTTATGCCATTTTGCCACAACTTTGGAACTATGCTTGGGGTCATTGTCCATTTGGAAGACCCATTTGTGACCGAGCTTTAACTTCCTGACTGATGTCTTGAGATGTTGCTTCAATATATCCACATAATTTTCCTTCCTCATGATGCCATCTGTTTTGTGAAGTGCACCAGTCCCTCCTGCAGCAAAGCACCCCCACAGCATGATGCTGTCACCCCGTGCTTCATGGTTGGGATGGTGTTCTTCGGCTTGCAGGCGTTCCCCTTTTTCCTCCAAACATAACGATGGTCATTATGGCCAAACAGTTCTATTTTTGTTTCATCAGACCAGAGGACATTTCTCCAAAAAGTACTTCTCTTTGTCCCCATGTGCAGTTGCAAACCGTAGTCAGGCTTTTTTATGGCGGTTTTGGAGCAATGGCTTCTTCCTTGCTGAGCGGCCTTTCAGGTTATGTCGATATAGGACTCGTTTTACTGTGGATATAGATACTTTTGTACCTGTTTCCTCCAGCATCTTCACAAGGTCCTTCGCTGTTGTTCTGGGATTGATTTGCACTTTTCGCACCAAAGTACGTTCATCTCTAGGTGACAGAATGCGTCTCCTTCCTGACCGGTATGACGGCTGCGTGGTCCCATGGTGTTTATACTTGCGTAGTATTGTTTGTACAGATGAACGTGGTACCTTCAGGCGTTTGGAAATTGCTCCCAAGGATGAACCAGACTTGTGGAGGTCTACCATTTTTTTTCTGAGGTCTTGGCTGATTTCTTTTGATTTTCCCATGATGTCAAGCAAAGAGGTACTGGGTTTGAAGGTAGGCCTTGAAATACATCCACAGGTACACCTCCAATTGACTCAAATGATGTCAATTAGCCTATCAGAAGCTTCTAAAGCCATGACATCATTTTCTGGAATTTTCCAAGCTGTTTAAAGGCACAGTCAACTTAGTGTATGTAAACTTCTGACCCACTGGAATTGTGATACAGTGAATTATAAGTGAAATAATCTGTCTGTAAACAATTGTTGGAAAAATTACTTGTGTCATGCACAAAGTAGATGTCCTAACCGACTTGCCAAAACTATAGTTTGTTAACAAGAAATGTGTGGAGTGGTTGAAAAACAAGTTTTAATGACTGTATGAATGAAGTGTATGTAAACTTCCGACTTCAACTGTATTTGCTTATATCACATTATGACTAACTGGGAATGGAGTTTTGCCTTTGGATTGCACTATTGGAACAAAATGGTATCTCATGATATAAAAAATCAGTGTTGCCTGTTTTGGTGAAACAAGTTGGCGTTGTTTTTGTAGCCTGAAGTTATGCACAGCCGATGGTTAATATTGACCACCTAATTCGATGTAATTTTTCATCTTACTTAATGTATTTTGTCTCTCTCAGGCTCTTACAGCCTTGCTCTCAGATGACAGCAAATTTGGTTTCATTGTGATTGATGGGAGTGGCGCCCTCTTCGGAACCCTGCAGGGCAACACCAGGGAGGTGCTGCACAAGTTCACAGTGGACCTACCCAAGAAGCACGGTAAAAACCCTACATTCACATACAACGTATACTTATGAACAGAATTACAGCCAGCCTGTCAACACACAACCATGTATAACAAACAGTCCTCTTTCAGGCAGAGGAGGGCAGTCTGCCTTGCGTTTTGCTCGTTTGAGGATGGAGAAGAGACACAACTACGTGCGAAAGGTGGCGGAGACGGCGGTCACGCTTTTTGTTTCCAACGACAAGGTCAACGTAGCAGGCATGGTCTTGGCTGGTTCAGCTGACTTCAAGACGGAGCTCAGCCAGTCAGACATGTTTGACCCGGTCAGTATCTCCAGACCCACCATTCCAGGTCTTTCTGGTGCCATTGTCAGCATTGCCATTGTAGTATTAAACGGCCGATATGTGATCTGTTTGTTGACTGATGAATTGCTGACTCGTGTCCATGCAGAGGCTACAAGCAAAGATCCTGAAGCTGGTTGACATATCATATGGTGGGGAGAATGGGTTCAACCAGGCCATTGAGCTGTCCGCAGAAGTACTTTCCAATGTCAAATTCATCCAGGAGAAGAAACTAATAGGTACTTGGATACAGCAGATCTCTTGTTAATTTGTGTGAATGTCTACTCCGATATCGGTCATCAGTGCTTGAGTGTCTCTCTGGCATGGACATGATCCATCCTATTGTCATATTGATAATATAGAGGACCTTTTCTCCCAGGACGGTACTTTGATGAGATCAGCCAGGATACGGGGAAGTACTGCTTTGGGGTGGAAGACACACTGAAAGCCCTGGAAATGGGTGCTGTTGAGATCCTGATTGTCTACGAGAACCTGGATACCATGAGATACATCCTACGATGCCACGGAGCAGAGGGACTTGCTATGGTGGAGAAGGGTACAGGTATGTAAATAATATGTGCGCCCTATACAAAATACATCCAGTTGAGGTATTCTTGTCTTAACACATCTCTCTATTTCTTGCCCCTGTCTGTTCTGTTCAACCTCTTCTTCCACTGATCCAGATGAGAAAACGTTGTATTTGACACCAGAGCAGGAGAAAGACAAGTCTCACTTCACGGACAAAGAGGTCAGTGAGGAGTTCTCTTTCCATAACCAACACAAACGTATGAAGGAAGTTCTGTTGTGGTCCCAGATGTTCTAGAGGATCTTTTAAAATGTGACAATTTTCTCTCAAATTTCACTTATGTCTACTTCCTGTGTTCACATCCAGCACTTTTATATGGTGAATTCTCATAAATGGATCTCTCCCAATTTTTCCTGATCCACTTTTTGGGTGTGGGTGTATTTCTACAGACTGGGCAGGAACATGAGCTGATCGAGAGCATGCCATTACTTGAATGGTTCGCCAACAGCTATAAGAAGTTTGGTGCCTGTCTGGAGATTGTCACTGACAAGAGCCAAGAAGGATCACAGTTTGTCAAAGGCTTTGGTGGAATTGGTGGTAAGGGTTTGATTAAACATTCATAACTAAATGCTTTTACTATTCTGGGTTCATGTGAATAAATAAAAAATATTGTCAGTGTAATGCACCTCTGCAGAGTACCTAAGACTATGATTATTCCTTTACTTCACCTCCACAGGGATCTTGCGGTACAGGGTGGATTTCCAGGCCATAGAGTACCAAGGAGAAGACGATGAGTTATTTGATTTGGATGACTACTAGGTAGTTGAGACTGAAACAAGAAATTAATCAATTGAAAGGCTTTCCCTGATTTGACCGACGAGAGACTGGTGGAAGGAAAGCAAGTAGTCAGGAGGGAGACCCAGACCTTCAAATAAAAGACATATCCCTGACTTGAAGCAGTGACTCATCACCTGGTCGGATGGAGCTCGTCTTGGTTTGTTCCGCTCCACTCTACATAAATGACTGATTCAAAGTGACTGACAGCAAGGCCACGCTCCTCCTGCCTGCTCTGCCTTCTCTAGGCCGCACTGGATAGGCTATACAAATCTATTTCTGTCATCACTCCCCACTTTCTTCTTCAACTCAATTTCCCTTTATTTTTAAATTTTACTTGTACCTGCTGCTGTTGTGTTTTGAGATTTTGATTTTGATTGTTTTGTTTTCCTTTTTTAAATCAAATTTATGTAGAGGGCAGGCAGGGAAATAATGATTAAATTGGAGCTGCTTTACTATCCCATACCCTGTCCCTGCCTCCCGTCTCATCCTATCTTTATTTCAGCACCTGCTTTATTTTCTCCCAGCTCCCCTCTGGTAATTTATTCACTGTTACAGGTGCTGTACTCTGAGCCCATACAGTTTTCTTGTATGTTTTTTTATTTAGAGGACCCTTGCCCTTTATGACTCATACAGAGTTCCCAGAGCTGAGATTAGGGTTGTACATCTACATCGTCTGCTTTTATATTGCCTTGTACACACACCCTTACCACTCTATTGTCTCCTTAAGCATAATGAACCATGCCCACAGTGCTGTGCACCATGCAGACTTTCATGTTCCCCAGAGAGTCTGTGTCCAATGTTTACTGTGATTGATTGTCTGAATTGCACAGTGACAGAAACTGACCAATCTGAGAGCCAGTGTGCTTGTTGCCAGGCAGTTTTGTGTCTGGTCTTCCAGACATGTTACTGGGTTGTGTTCAGTACTGAACAACCAGTTGAAGAACGTGATTATGGTGTCCCAGAGGGCAGTTAACATATGATGTGCTGCATGAGTTTTGTGATTTCAGATGGTAACACCCATGTTGATCAGGCCACCACCAAAGCTGTTGAAGAACAGTGTGTACTGTTTTGGGGAAACGTGTCATTCAGTACAAACCGTTGTGCAATGTTGCAAACGTTGACGTGTACTGAATGCACCCCTGGTATGAGCACTCTGTATGTGTGAAGTTTTCAGTTCTATCTACATCAGGGATGGGCAACTCCAGGCCTCGGGGGGATGGATTGGTGTCACACTTTTTCCCATCCATAGCAAACATAGCTGATTTTAAACTAATTGCGTTCTAAACTGAAGAGCTTGATTATTGGTGTCAAATCAAATGTTTATTTGTCACATGCTTTCTAAACAACGGGTGTAGACTAACAGGGAAATGCTTACGGGTCTTCCCAACGATGCAGAGATTTTAAAAAATAGAAAAATAATAGAAAAATAACACAAGGAGTAAATACACAATGAGTATCTAACTTTCCTATATACACATGGTACCAGTACCGAGTCGATGTGCAGGGGTACAAGGTAATTGAGGTAGATATGTACATATAGGTAGGGATAAAGTGACTAGGCAACAGGATAAATAATAAACAGTAACAGCAGCGTATGTGAAGAGTCAAAAGACTTGGTGCAAAAAGGGTCAATGCAGATAGTCCGGGTAGCTTTTGCTTAACTATCTAATGAACTATTTAGCAGTCATGGCTTGGGGGTAGAAGTTGTTTGGGGTCCTGTTGGTTCCAGTCAGGTGTGTCAGCTGGGGTTGGGGCAAATGTGTGACAGCAATCAGGCCCCTGAGGACTGGAGTTGCCCATCCCGGATCTACATCAATAGAAATCTGTATAGTTTTTATTATTTTGAGTATGATTGTACTGATGTGAACAACTGTAATGGCTCTGTCTCTAGTCTTTCCCCTACCATTATATTCAGGTAACTGCCAAAATACAGGAAACGCAAGTAAATGAGGGATACAAAGTATATTGAAAGCAGGTGCTTCCAGACATGTGGTTCCTGATAAATTCCTAAGCTATAAACATCTTATCATGCTTAGGGTCATGTATGAAAATGCTGGGCAGGCCCAGTAGCCCATTATTTTGGCTACCATGGCTATGCCCCCATAGGATGACAATGCCCACACCCACAAGGCATGAGTGGTCACTGAATGGTTTGATGAGCATTAAATCCATATAAACCATATGCCATGGTCGTCTCAGTCACCAGATCTCAACCCAATTGAACACTTATGGGAGATTCTGGAGCGGCGCCCGAGATGGTGTTTTCCACCACCATGTCCATCAACAAAACACCAAATTATTGCATTTCTCATGGAATAATGGTGTCACATCCCTCCAATAGAGTTCAAGACACATGTAGAATCTATGCCAAGGCGCATTGAAACTGTTCTGGCTAGTAGTGGCCCAATGCCCTATTAAGACACTTTAGGTTGGTGTTTCCTTTAGTTTGGCAGTGACCTGTAGGTTTGACAGACTCCTGCCTAGCTCTGTGTCTCCCTGCCCTAAATAATTTAGTCACAGAACATTTTGGTCAGAGGCACTGGATGTTGGTTTGGGGGCCTCTGTGGCCTGCAGTGTCTAAACAAATATATTTTGTCAGCCTGAATGTGAGCTATGGGGGAAAGAAAGACTATTGTCTGGATCTGGCATGTAAGAATGGTGTGGCGTGATGGTTCTCTGTAGCCCCTTTTGGGGCACAGTGAGCTGTTTTATCAAGTTATGAATGTGATGAGTGTCTACTTTTCAACATCAAAAGCCCATATGACATTTTCTGGATTTTATCTATTCATCTGTCACCATTTTGTATGAGACGTATTAAATGACCTCATTGTTTGCAAATCAGGTGTCAAGACTTGGTTGGCCCAGTCGATTTCCTATTAGAAGGGTTCATACAATTAAGATTATGGAAGATAGATACTCCTGCATGACTTTCGTGTGACTGCAGGGGTGTGTTGTTTGATTCAGGGCTTATTTAGTATACACAAAGTAAATATTTCCCTTTGCATTTTTTTCAACAGGAATTTTACAGTGTATTGAATGTCTTGGTACATCCAGTGAAAAGTACACTATTCTCTTCACTGCTAAAAGGGAAAGTTACGTGTTATTTATTATATTAATTATATGTCCAGCCCTTGCCAATATAACAATAATTAGCAAGTGGGATGCATAAAGAGAAGACCATTTATAATATAATATAACTTTCAATATAATTGTAATTATCAACCATTTATGCCGATCATCTTCCCAATTCTAGACACGGCGTAGATTCGCTAATCTTTACATAATGAAGAACTGTTGTAATCAGTCTTTTGCAAGTGGAGGTGATTTATAGATCAGATCATCTGTGAGCAGCACCTGGCGGAAGTCGACCCTCGTGAACGAGCACAGCCTCTTTGCCTTAGCAGCAGAAAAGAGCCAACCAAGAAATAGTATAGAATGACAATGCCTTCTTGATCATTTCTCGACCAACCAAGTAAGTCTATGCTTGAGTGAACCCATCCCCGAAGCCCCACTCCCAGTTGAGTTCTGTGACGTCATATCAGCTGCGGCCCGCCGCGGACGCAGGGCTGGGTTTCCATTTTCGCAGCGAGCGAGTTTCGGGGAGCAACAATATGGAGCCGGAGATGGAGGACAAAACATTGGAGCTGATGGTGAGTTTTGGATCGGATGATTACTTGCTGCACCATAATATTGATGTCGGAGTGCGTAATATAGTATTATGTCTCGAGAGTATAATCGACCGAAAGGATTTTTAACAAACAGGAGGGCCAAGATGACATACAAAATAGATTTTAGCTAACTAACATTAGCTAGTAGTACCGTTAGCTACCTAGCGAGTAGAGGGAGGGCCCCAATGTCCGTGATCTAACATTAACCCGTGGCTCATGTTTGTAATTATTCTAACTAACACCATAATGATGATTTTGGAAATGATTGGGAGGTGAATGATTGTCAACCGAATGGTAGAGGTCGACAGGACGAGGAGTGAGTCGGCTAGTAAGAGAAAGGGCCGGGAAGTGGGCCGGTCGTTAAATACTTAGATGCTAACCAGTTAACTAGCAAAGCAAACTAGCTAGGCGATTGGATCTCACTGCGTCGCCGCTGCGCCATTTGTCCGGCTCCAACAAGTTAGCCACAAGCTTTCCAGCCACTCCCCACCCTGTTCATTACCGAACACTGGAGTTTAGTTTCTGTCATTGTGAATCAGTGGCATTTCAAGCTGCGTAGAAGGAAGTGGTTAGCTGACGTTAGGTTGCCGGTAACTAACCCAAGTCATTAGCCACAGTACTAGCTGGTATGTTGAAGCAAACAGCTGGAGTTTTGCCTACATTTTCTGAGTAGGTAACGTTAGCTAACAAGTCCGTATGACATTCTCGTCAGACAAGAAGGCCAGGTAGGTAGGTTAGCTATTCAGAAATGAACGTAATCGTGCGGTAATGTTGGAGAGAAAAATGATGATGGGTAGCTATAATCGGTAGCTAGCTAGCCATCCGTAGATTGATGTCACCCACGTATCCGATTATCTAGTTTGCTCCTTCATAGGTGCATTTGTTCCAGACAGTGTTCTCTGTTTTGTCACCTTAGAAAATCTTTGCCCATATCGATCATTCCTCTGTTTCCACACAATATGTCACTGGCTATCTTGCAAAGTAACGTTAGCAGCCTAGTCCTGTGCTTCTGTATTGGACAGAGCATGTCAGTCTTGTGGCATATGTTAGGGTAAGGCTATAGTCATATGACACTTTCACTTAATAATGTCGATACAGGCAGGATGAATGTCAGCTAAATAAAACAATGACTGCGTGTGTTTTGGCAACAAACATACTGTTAGGTTCAGTTGTAGGTAATTTGTTGCCCCAAACAAACATACCCACACAATCCTAGGAGGACACCAAGGCTGATAACATTTAGACACAGCCAGGACACACACTCACAGTCGGAAGTGTCTAGCACCTGCTGTGTTTTTCTATAAAAAGGGGGTGGCAATAAGACACCTCAAGATACAACAACTGTTGCCATCCATAGCATTTCCCAGCTCTCAATTTGTCTTCTCGTTTTATGTTTTAAATGGAATTATCAGACCATCTGGCAATATCATTACCTCTCACAGCCAACCTTACAAGGTCTGATTTCTTTACCTGATTTCATGTCAGTCTTCTGAATACAGGTGTCAGATTGACATGGCTTTGCAGGTCTGAAGAAGGGGCAGCTGTAGACAAGCCATGGATTCCTCCCTCCCTCCCCCATCAAATCCAACAAGCATCTGCTAATACACATTAAGCTTTAACCCAGCCCCCCATACTTAAACAATTAGTTTACTTTGACTGACTGTTTCTTCAGATTATAATTTATGGCAAGCCTGCTATTCTGGCATTGTAATTGGTCCCCATGGTCCTCTGTAGCTCAGCTGGTAGAGCACGGCGCTTGTAACGCCAAGGTAGTGGGTTCGATCCCCGGGACCACCCATACACACACAAAAAAATATGTATGCACGCATGACTGTAAGTCGCTTTGGATAAAAACGTCTGCTAAATGGCATATTATTATATTATATGTTGTACAGTTTCGACCAGAAGATTTGGGCTGGCTTTGTGTTATGTTAATGATAATGTGTCTCTTGATTTACTAATGGCCTCCTCTCTCTCCTCCCCCTCAGAACACCACTTTCATGGACTCCCAGACAGATGACCTCTCATCAAAGAAGATCACAGTGTTCAAGGTAAGCCAACAGACCATGGGTCCATGGCCAGAAAGTCAGTCACTGAAGTGAAATGGTAGTGTATTTTTTTTTTTTATGTAACCTTTATTTAACTAGACAAGTCAGTTAAGAACAAATTCTTATTTACAATGACGGCCTACACCGGCCAAACCCGGACGACGCTGGGCCAATTGTGCGCCGCCCTATGGGACTCCCAATCACGGCCGGTTGTGATACAGCCTGGAATCGAACCAGGGTGTCTGTAGTGACGCCTCAAGCACTGAGATGCAGTGCCTTAGACCGCTGCGCCACTCGGGAGCCCATTAGCCTAGTCCACCTCAAAGAACACATTTATACACTGTGTTATCTCCCCTTTTTATGTCTTCATAATTATCTTTAAAGTGTGCCGTGTGCCAGCAATATTGACAATCTAGTCGTGGTTTACAGTGGTCAGTGAAACAGTGGGTGTATTAATGCCAGACTACAGCATACCCTGTTGTCATCAACATTTTTTCTCAGAGCACAACGTCGTCATGGCCAGCAATTTGAAAAGGCAATCTACACAGACCAAAACCAGACTCAATATATAAAGCCGGTTTCCCAGACAGATTAATTCTAGTACTGGACTTAAAATAATGCTCAATAGAGATTGTCTGGGAAACCGGCCCATAGAGTTCTGTACACTGACTAGCTTTATTAAGGCCCAATGCCCGTCCCTCATTTGACAAGAGAGCCATGTAGACTGAAGCTCTGACGAGTCCATACATTTTACAGTACAGACCACTGTAGACTGATGGTTTATAACCTTTCCATTTCTGTGTTCAGACGATCACTAACGGTCCGATGACGATGACAGGCTCAAGGAAGCGGCCATCGGAAGGGAACTATGAGAAGGAGAAGGACGTGTGCATCCAGCTGTTTGACCAGTGGTCTGAGGCTGACCAGGTGGAGTTTGTGGAACACCTGATCTCACGCATGTGCCACTACCAACACGGCCACATCAACTCCTACCTCAAACCAATGCTCCAAAGGGACTTCATCACTGCACTGCCAGGTATGGTTCACACTGCAGTTTGATATTACTTTGTTAGTATGACCACGTCATGTATTATTGCACCAAATGAATTAGGGGTGTGAACATAAACAAAATTGGGATCCTTAATGTTAAGAAAAATCCCAAATGGAATAATAATGTATTATTATTATTATATATTTTTCTAACATTTAAATCACAGTGCAGCTGGCTCACCTGCTCTTTCTCTTTGCGAATGATGCGATTGTGTGTTCAGTCTTCGGTCTGTTGCGTGTATAATATCCTAGTCTATTCATTGATCATAGGCCCTGCTTTACTGAAGTTGCTAGACATTGCAAGCCACGAAATTACAAAATACAGCATTCCATTGCGAGATACAGCTTTTGATTGCCGATATAAGCATTTAGGGTTAAGTGCCTTGCTCAAGGGCACATTGACCAATTTTTTTCACCTTGTCGGCTCAGGGATTAGAACCAGCGACCTTTCGGTTACTGGCACAATGCTCTTAACCACTAAGTTTAGTTGCCGATAGATAGGCCTAGTGCACGGTTCTGACTCCGCCTGCCAAGTGGCCGACCTGCCTATACTGTGCCCCTCCCCTCTCTCTCTCTGTCCCTTGCTAGCTCGCTATGAAAGATGCAAGTGTTTGTGTTCTCGGAAGTACGGCAACTAATCAGTCTCCGTTTAAAAAGATACTGAATGTTAGGAGTCAATTCCTAGCGGAAGATGTGTTTTCTTTCTACTAAATGCCTTGGTAAGTCACAGTATTTAAACTTTCAAGTACTCTTTTAGGAGTGAGTGGTCTGCGTGCAGGCAGGCTGCGCGCAGGCAGTTCAAGGTTATTTGATTGACAGTTATGGTCGCCTAGTGATGGACGTTAGTCCTGCTTCAGAAGTGTCATTCCTTTACAGAAAAATGCCTGTTCAGAGGCACTTTGAAACTCCCGAGTGGCGCAGCGGTCTAAGGCACTGCATCTCAGTGCTTGAGGCGTCACTACAGACCCTCTGGTTTGATTCCAGCTGTATCACAACCGGCCGTGATTGGGAGTCCCATAGGGCGGCGCACAATTGTCCCAGCGTCGTCCGGGTTTGGCCGGTGTAGGCCGTCATTGTAAATAAGAATTTGTTCTTAACTGACTTGCCTAGTTAAATAAAGGTTAAATAAAAAACAAATAAATCTTTAGAGAAGGTTTTGTGTCTGCATTTAAAAAGCTGTAGTGTACCCTTAGACAAACAAATATGTCGTAGCCGAGGTGCTTTCAAGGATATATGACTGCGGTAGATATAACTTAGCGGCCATATGTAATTGGACCATTATTCTGCATTGTGAATTGACGTTGAATTTTGCAATTTTTTCTTATTGTTTTAATGATAAACCGAGACAAAAATGAATTTTTTAATGCAAAATGCATTTGTCACATCCCTAAAATGAATGCACATATACAGAATATACCACAACCAATACAGTGGGGGAAAAAAGTATTTAGTCAGCCACCAATTGTGCAAGTTCTCCCACTTAAAAAGATGAGAGAGGCCTGTAATTTTCATCATAGGTACACGTCAACTATGACAGACAAATTGAGAAAAGAAAATCCAGAAAATCACATTGTAGGATTTTTAATGAATTTATTTGCAAATTATGGTGGAAAATAAGTATTTGGTCACCTACAAACAAGCAAGATTTCTGGCTCTCACAGACCTGTAACTTCTTCTTTAAGAGGCTCCTCTGTCCTCCACTCGTTACCTGTATTAATGGCACCTGTTTGAACTTGTTATCAGTATAAAAGACACCTGTCCACAACCTCAAACAGTCACAATCCAAACTCCACTATGGCCAAGACCAAAGAGCTGTCAAAGGACACCAGAAACAAAATTGTAGACCTGCACCAGGCTGGGAAGACTGAATCTGCAATAGGTAAGCAGCTTGGTTTGAAGAAATCAACTGTGGGAGCAATTATTAGGAAATGGAATACATACAAGACCACTGATAATCTCCCTCGATCTGGGGCTCCACGCAAGATCTCACCCCGTGGGGTCAAAATGATCACAAGAACGGTGAGCAAAAATCCCAGAACCACACGGGGGGACCTAGTGAATGACCTGCAGAGAGCTGGGACCAAAGTAACAAAGCCTACCATCAGTAACACACTACACCGCCAGGGACTCAAATCCTGCAGTGCAAGACGTGTCCCCCTGCTTAAGCCAGTACATGTCCAGGCCCGTCTGAAGTTTGCTAGAGTTCATTTGGATGATCCAGAAGAGGATTGGGAGAATGTCATAGGGTCAGATGAATCCACAATATAACTTTTTGGTAAAAACTCAACTCGTCGTGTTTGGAGGACAAATAATGCTGAGTTGCATCCAAAGAACACCATACCTACTGTGAAGCATGGGGGTGGAAACATCATGCTTTGGAGCTGTTTTTCTGCAAAGGGACCAGGACGACTGATCCGTGTAAAGGAAAGAATGAATGGGGCCATGTATCGTGAGATTTTGAGTGAAAACCTCCTTCCATCAGCAAGGGCATTGAAGATGAAACGTGGCTGGGTCTTTCAGCATGACAATGATCCCAAACACACTGCCGGGCAACGAAGGAGTGGCTTCGTAAGAAGCATTTCAAGGTCCTGGAGTGGCCTAGCCAGTCTCCAGATCTCAACCCCATAGAAAATCTTTGGAGGGAGTTGAAAGTCTGTGTTGCCCAGCGACAGCCCCAAAACATCACTGCTCTAGAGGAGATCTGCATGGAGGAATGGGCCAAAATACCAGCAACAGTGTGTGAAAACCTTGTGAAGACTTACATAATATGTTTGACCTGTGTCATTGCCAACAAAGGGTATATAACAAAGTATTGAGAAGCTTTTATTGACCAAATACTTATTTTCCACCATAATTTGCAAATAAATTCATAAAAAATCCTACAATGTGATTTTCTGGAAAAATAAATGCTCATTTTGTCTGTCATAGTTGACGTGTACCTATGATGAAAGTTACAGGCCTCTCTCCATCTTTTTAAGTGGGAGAACTTGCACAATTGGTGGCTGACTAAATACTTTTTTCCCCCACTGTAACTCCTACCTAACCTAGCCACCACTGCATGCTCCAAAGGAAACACATCTACAGGGGTGTATATTGACTAGGAACCAAATGGAAGCTAATGAAACAGGGAGGGACCTACCTGAATTTGTCCAATAGAAACACATTTTCGGTGGGAAAAACCTTTTTCAATAGGCTAAACTTTTTGCAATTGTTTGCTACGGTATCTGACTAATGAACACACCCCAAGCTCTGTTCATCCACACATTCCCAATTAAATTAGTACTTCTACCCATTGTGTTAAACGTATGTGTTGCACTGTGTCTCTCCTTGTGGTTATAGCTCAGGGTCTGGACCACATAGCGGAGAACATCCTGTCCTTCCTGGATGCGCGCTCGCTGTGTTCGGCAGAGCTGGTGTGTAAGGAGTGGCAGAGGGTCATCTCAGAGGGCATGCTTTGGAAGAAACTCATAGAACGCATGGTCCGTACAGACCCCCTCTGGAAAGGCCTGTCAGAGAGGCACCAGTGGTGAGTACGGACTGGGATCTCTGGCTGGGCCACCCTGGATAACAATGAGTTTCATTCAGATCACCAGTAGAATGGATCAATATCTTTCTATCTGTTCTCAAGAACCTACATAATAGAATGTATCCAAGCATCTTCACCTTAGGAAAAGACAATTGATGTTGTGGAGATTAATATATTTGTGCGTTTTTTAAAATAGTGATTGTGTTCTCTCTTCTAGGGAAAAGTACCTGTTCAAGAATCGAACCACAGAAGTCCCACCAAACTCCTACTACCGCTCCCTGTACCCCAAAATCATCCAGGACATAGAGGTGAGTGCTTCTGCTGCTCCCCCTTTCTTCAACCTCCCTCTCTTCTCACTGATCTTTCCTGTGTTTCCCATTCACTGACCGCCCCCCCCTCTCTCTTTAGACGATTGAGGCCAACTGGAGGTGTGGTCGGCACAATCTGCAACGGATCCAATGTCGCTCAGAGAACAGTAAGGGGGTTTACTGTCTGCAGTATGACGACGACAAGATCATCAGCGGCCTCAGAGACAACTCCATCAAGGTCGGTGTTCCTGTTTGATGTTGACTGAAGGGGGGTGGGGGGTGTCATCTAATGTCTACTGGATATTTTGAATACAAGATTACAATATCCATATTTAGAATACAAGAAAGTACCTTTAAAATGTGTCAATGCAATGTCTAGTAAATTTTTTAGAAATAATATTTGGGGATGAATTTGTGAATTTCTCACCCTCTGTGTATGTGTAGATCTGGGATAAGCAGTCTCTGGAGTGTTTGAAGATCCTGACCGGTCATACAGGCTCAGTGTTGTGTCTGCAGTATGATGAGAGGGTCATTGTCACCGGGTCCTCGGACTCCACCGTCAGGTCAGCAACTCCTCTCCCTCTCTGCTGTTGTCCTCTTACCCATGCTCCAGGAAGCTCCAAAGCGTGTTTAATTCAAGAGAAGAGGCCATCTGCATGTGGTATATTGTGTTTGATGGATATTGATGATCTCTCTCGGTGTCTCAGGGTGTGGGATGTGAACACTGGGGAGGTGCTGAACACTCTGATCCACCACAACGAGGCGGTCCTCCACTTGCGGTTCTGTAACGGTCTGATGGTGACGTGCTCTAAGGACCGTTCCATCGCCGTGTGGGACATGGCCTCGCCCACAGACATCAGTCTGCGCCGCGTGCTGGTCGGCCACAGAGCAGCGGTCAACGTGGTGGACTTCGACGACAAGTACATTGTGTCAGCGTCCGGTGACCGTACCATCAAGGCAAGTTTGCCCCGATGACCTAAGGTCAACTCACTAGAGCCTCAAGCATGGCAACATCTCAACAAGCATATCTTCTAGTACTTTTGCGGTAGCACAAGACTTACTAACTTAGTCTTCTTCGTCCCTAGTGGGACCTAAGGCCGCAACAATCTCTGCCACTACAGTCTGTCTTTTGCTGTAGCTTGGGTCCTGTCCCATGAGAGATCCAGCTCAGCCACCAGTCTGTCGCCATTTTGTCTTTCGTCTGCCTACCTTGTATTTTCCAGAGAGCAACTTTAGGGATCCTTTCTTGAGACATTCTTAGCACGTGTCCAACCCAATGGATCCTGTGCATCTTGATCTTAAAAGCCATTTTTTAAAACTTTGTCTTATACGCTTTAGAGATCTTATTTGGCCTGTAGATATTGCAGATCTTGCAAAGACAACCATTTGGCATCAACTCTGTTCATGTCTGTCTTAATGATCCTCCAGCACTCTGAACCATACAAAAGTAGCTACTTTACATTGCTTTAGCAGAGTCTACTGAATGCACATCCGGCTTTATTCAGCCAGGCTTTGATTTCTTGGCTAATGATAGTGTGTGTGTGTTACTTCCTGTGAGCTAGACTGATAAATGAGCGGCTTCAGTTTCAGCAACGTGTCCAGTAGAGGGCAGCATAGAGCAGGAGTTAGCGCAGTGTGTGAGGCCTGCTGTGGGAAGCACTGACTGAACCCAGAGTCCAGAGCTGAAGTCTCTCTTCCTGGGGCCAAACTGTGGCCCTGCCCTTCTGTCTCCTCATCTCAGCCCCAACCCCAGTCTCATCCCCAGCTCCCCAGTACCTCCCCCTGTCTTCCAGACGGTGGATTTGTGGGCAGCCAGGATTCCAGGAACAAAGAGACCCTGGCTAGCCCACCCATCGCCCTGGGAGACAGGCCAAGGCATTCCGTACCGAGCCGTCTCCCGCACACTATGCCCCAGCTCTCTGAAAACATTCCCTAAGTAATAAGGGAGAGATGGCAGACTGCAGTATGTGTGTATGTGTTTGGGAGAGGGAGTGTTACTCAACACCCCTAAATGTGTAGTACTATTATACCTTCATGTGTTTACATTAATGTGTTCATGCAGCTGCACAGTATCACTCTCTGACACGTGAGTGAGTGTGAAGAGGGAGAGGTGTACAGCTGGATTATAGCTCTGGCTGCAGACATTCTCAGCAGCTTCAGCGTCCGGTCCAGACAGTGATTAGTACAGATGCATTCTAATGAAGGAAAACAGGAAGGATGAGGTTTCAAGAGATGGAAAGTAAAAACTGTTAGTGTTAACATGAAGGATTATGTAGGCTAAATGCCTCTGCCTGTTTGTGTTGACCTCTGGGTTGTGTTTTTGCCTTGTCTCCCCTGCAGGTGTGGAGCACCAGCACGTGTGAGTTTGTACGTACGCTGAACGGCCATAAAAGAGGCATCGCCTGTCTGCAGTACAGAGACAGACTAGTGGTCAGCGGCTCCTCGGACAACACTATCCGGTGAGTGTGGCTGTCGTATGTGTATCATGTGTTTGTTTATGAGGGTGGAATATTAATCTGGGTGTTTATTACTGGTCTATATTTATAGAATCTGTAACCTGGAGATGAACATAATTTGTCATGACTATTCTGTCAAATGTTACTAAACTAACATGTATTCTCTCTCCTCAGGTTGTGGGATATTGAGTGCGGGGCATGTTTGCGTGTATTGGAAGGCCATGAAGAGTTAGTCCGCTGCATTCGCTTCGACAACAAAAGGATCGTTAGTGGAGCCTACGATGGGTAAGGGAGGGTTTATCCTTTTGTGGCAGGTGTTAGTCTGAGCTAATCTCTCACTGCTAATGGAGATCTGACTGGTAATGGTTTTATTCCTTCACTCTAATCCTGCACTTGGCGTCTGTTAATCTTTGTAATTCTCTTGGTTCCCCAATCTCAATCCCAGTCTCGGCCTGTTAATCAGAGTCAATTTGTTAGTCTGTTAGTCAAACTTTTATAGGCTAGAGTAAGGGGTCCTCCAGCTTATCCACTAACAAGACTTGAATACTATTTTGTTGTTTACATGATGATGATGTTAAGAGCGTGTACCTGTGCTGATCCTTTTGTAGTAAAATCAAAGTATGGGACCTGCAAGCTGCTCTGGACCCTCGCGCCCCTGCCAGCACCCTCTGTCTGCGCACACTGGTGGTGAGTCTAGTCTGGATCTAGAACATGGAGGTGGTGGAGGTCATAATTATAAGAATGGTTATTGTAGAGGATACTGATGAATATGATGTCTTTCAGGAGCACTCTGGGCGTGTATTCCGGCTACAGTTTGATGAGTTCCAGATCATCAGCAGTTCCCATGACGACACCATCCTCATCTGGGACTTCCTGAACGTGTCGACCAATGGACAGACTGAGGGCCGGTCGCCCTCTCGCACGTATACATACATCTCCAGATAGCAGGTGCACACGACTCACACACACTGTCAGGAGTACACACCTGCATACACTCTCACTAGAAATTACACACACTAGGGATGAATAGAACATAATTAAGTGATATTTTTTATGAAAAATATGTTGTTCAGATTGAAAATGTGTAGCTTTTCGATAGTTAAGATAAGCATGTCTTGTATGCACGCACATATCTTTCTATATTTTGCAGGCCAAATTTGGATTAATAATTTTGTTGTTGTTGATTCATCGGCCCTAGCAGCCATCAACTAATTGATTTAGAAAATGTTTTACCCTTCCCTAACCCCCCCCCCACACACACACACACACACACACACACACACGGTGTCCTACAGACAAATATATGAAGTGACACACCTACAGGATCAATAGTGGAAATAGGGTGCACACACAAAAAATACAAGTTTGCTTTTGTTGAGTATTTTACATTTATTGAATTCAATAGTTGAACTGAGACTCATCGATATGACGTCACAAGCAGCATGATGAACTGCAGATGAGTGCGATGCAAGATGTTGCACTCACTAAAAATATCTGCATGGGTGGGCTTCTGTTGGCCCGATATTGCTGTTTACTTGGTGCATTGCTGACTCAACCTTTAAGCCAGCCACCCTTTTTCTTCTATTGATCTTCAGTCTACAAAAAAAATGTTGGTAAGCACTGCAGCTCATATACAACTCAAACTTCATTATTTGCTTGGAGGCGGGACTCCTGACCTAAATTGAATGCACTTACAGGATTACTTGCATAGTGTGCTGAGTTTGTCTCTCTCTCTTCAGGGCAGGCCCGGTGGAATTTGATGTGTGCGCGGACAGTCCTAATGGCCAAGTCAATGTGCCAGGGTCAGAGGTCACGGAATGGACCCACCCTCCCTTCCCACTCCTCCATCATCCTCTTTGCACCATCTCTGCATCTCTGTCCTCCTTCTGGTGTTCATGTGGAGGAGTCATCCCTCCCCATCGGGCCTTCAGTGCTCAAACACATTGCCCCCTTACCCCCCCAACCAAAACGCACACAAACATACTCAGAGCGGAGTCTACTAGGTTAAACTAAGCCCCACCTCCCTTTACTCTGCTCACCCAAGACAGAGGCACAGACATGGACATGAAGGAATCTGATCTGAATGGCTGGAGGAATGGAGAGAGGGCTGGAGACGGCCTGTTGAAGATGCCCTTGGGAGGAAAGAAAGGAGGAAGGGTCGGGGCTCAACTCTTTCCATCCAGACTGAGTGACAGATGCCTCAGGCCCGCCCCTTTGGGCACCAAGGACATATCAATCTTGTTATTTTCTCATATTTTGTTTTGGTATAAAAAAAAAAAAACTGTAAGAGAAAGCTGATGTTTATTTCTTCCCTGAAGACTGTACTGCATGGATGAGTGATGGGACAACAGTGTGCTAGTGACCTATTTAAATTTTTATATTTTAGTTATTTGTATTTTTTATTTGGGACTTGTAATTCATTTAGCTTTCTTTGTTACAGTGTACTAATAATTACAATCCCCTCTCAAATTCACCCTCTCATCCCTAGTTCTCTATCCTGTGTCCGTCTTTCACTTGCTCTCCTTCTGTCCTGTTCTGTCCCCTTCTTGCTGCCTGTCTAGGTTCTGAATGACCCCTTACTGAGCTGAAATTAGTTGTAAACAGAATTGTCTCGTCTAAAATGGTGTTGTATATTGAAATGATTTTTTTAAAGGAAGACAAAAAAACATTAATAATAAAGTACTTGAATGTGAACCAGCGTGTATGAATGAGCAGTGTGCTTGTTCAATATCATGCATCTATGCCATTGGTACTATATGTACAGACCAAACCACCACTCAGTTGAAGTGAACCTCACATTGCTCGTCTATTAAAAATAATCCTGATCTAGAGAGGCCTGGTCTGAAAATGACAGAAGCAGGATGTGTTGTGTGTTACATTCTTTTATTTAATGAGTGTGGCTCTAGAAATTGGAAAGAAACTAGAGAATTGAGGATATATATTATTAACTCCGAATTGGTGTTTGGAAAGAGTGTGTGTGTAGTGTATCGAGGGGAGGATCAAAGTTAGTCTGCAGACGGAATGCTGTTACCCAGAAAGGGTGATCAGGAATGCAGTAATGCACTGGAACCCACATTCAGCCCATTCTCTGCCTCACACATTCTCTCAAGGAAATGTTCCATGGTGTTGGGCAGTAAGAGACTACCTCCTGCCCCGCCCTCCTCAGTACTACAGGGCCCACATGTCTGAGACGTGCAGGCTGCCTGCCTGGGAAAGACATCCCAGCTGCAGGAAATGACATGATTATGGGTGTGGCTGTTGAGGCCTTCATTCAGTTATGAAAGGGCTGCGCTGCTCACAACTAGATACATCTATAACACACTATCTGTTAGTGTAGGTACTCCCTGCTTGTTTTAGCTCATTTCCCGTTCAGTTATGAACTCAAGATGTGTATTAACCTGATCAGAATTGATTATATGTATTGGCAGCTGCATCCCATCGAGAAGGTCACAATAGGCTCAGCTTGTTTTCCAAGGGATAAATCAGTTGACTGTGGTTTGGCAGGTTCTGTGCAGATGCTCCCATTTCCAGTGACCACCAGATGGCACTTGTACTTTTTTATGGAACAGCAACGACTCAGAGCATGGTGTCTACAATGTCATGGTTGAGTCTTTTCCTGTATGGCCACAAACATGGAAAAACATTTGTTGATTAGCATATTGATAATGTGTATCACACAATATAGCATACCAGTAACATTTAGGACCATATGTTTGTATTCAATTAGGCAATACCATTGGTCTAAAACAGCTATCATACCAACAAGTTAAATAAATAATTTTAATAATAACAATGTTAATAAAATGCATATAACTTCTCAATTTCTCCTTAAATATTTTCATATGAGACAAACTTAAGATATTGTACTAACTATGTTACAGCAGCTTTCTGTATTGAGTGAATAGGCAGGAACAGTAGCTCCTAAGTCATATGAAGACAAACATAGAAATAATGTATTGAGAAACCATGACTGTCCCTCTGTAGGGTACACGTTACAGTCCAGTCGCCTTTGTTGGTTTGGGTGTTTGGTACTGAACAGTTGACCAGTTGTCTTTGGGATGTTGAAAACATGAATATTTGGTATTGAACGCTATGGTTCAGTAGTCTTTGGTAGAGCAACTTTAGTGCCTCTGGGAGCAAACACTGAGTATAGCTGTCTTCTGTGGCCTAACTAGACTGGTTGGCACTGTACATTGTAATTCAACAGTCTTTGAGACAACACTGTCTCTGGAATGGGGAGGAAAAGGGCAAGGACAACATCTTCCCTGATGTGGTCAGATTGTTTAGCTCCAAGTCTTTTGATGCACATACTGTAGTATGCACCACTCAGTTAGGTCGTTACCTGGGCTCAGCCCAGCTAACTCCTTACATTCAATTCACTGGGGGAAGGACAGTTGTCGAGTCATTTTGGTATGTGTTGTGGCATTGACTATGTAGGTGCTGTAGTAGCTGTGGGTCGGGTCCCTCTCACTTTCTTACTCCTCTTGCTGACCGTGGTAAAGCGGAAGGGCTGCAGGTCGGGCTGTTCCCCGGGGGGCAGGCGCTTCATGAAGTGAACATCCTGCTGGTTGGGCAGTGTCTGAGGGCCTCTCCTGGGGCGCCCCCTCTTGCTGAAGCCCACGTACCAGCCTGGATAGCGTGCTGACATCAGAGCTGTGTAGTGGTTCTCCAACACCATCTCAATGAAGACACAGTCTGCACTGCGATTACTAGCCTTCTGGAATACACACACACACACATGATAATGTCCAGTGTTTGACTTGGACTGAAATAGGTGCCGGTACTCGTTTTGGGTGCCGGTACTGTTTATATTTAGGTGCAGGAGTTCCACAATACTTTTGAGCTATTATTCTATAAAAGGAACAGGAGCTCAAGCAGTAGAAATGTTGAGGTGCCGGTACTCTGCTCCAGAGAGCTCCTGCCCAAGTCGAGCACTGGTAGTGTCAATATAAGATGCAAAGTGAATAACTCCCAAGTCGTTTAAATGTATACATTAAAAGGAACGTGTAGCGAGAGTCAGAATAAGAATCGTGTTTGTCTCACCTTCCCCACAAGCTTGCCTCGACGGTTCATGCACAGGTAGAAGTTGGTCTCTTTACCACGGATTCTCACCTGACTTCCAAAGGTATCAGCCTCCACAACAAGCTGGGCTTGGAAAGAGACAGAGGCACAAAAAGACAGATTGTAAAAGCCCACATGAAAAAATACTATAGTATGGTATAAATACTGTAGTATTACTATATTTATATACTGTAGTATTCACTGTAGTGTTTCTGCGGACATGACTATAGTATACTGTAGTGTTTTTGCGGACATTACTGTAGTATTTACTGTAGTATACACAATAGTGTTTTTGTTGTCTTATCTTTGACACAGAAGTGGGGGCTTTCTCCTTGAGGAAACTAAAATAGCACATTTTCCATAACCTGTAGGTAAGACTGGAGTCTGAACGGATAGTTCAAAGCTTCTGGCTTTTCTATATCATGTAGGGAACACAATATATGGTCTATACTTGGCATGTAGGTTTCTCACTCATGAGTGGCACAAATTGGGATGTGGGGGAGGGGAATGGGTGGGGTATATGCAAATTAAATACTGTAGTATTACTACAGTTAAAAAACTGCTGTATTTTTCAGACACTGAAGTGTTTTTGCGGATATTACTGTAGTATTTACTACAATCTTTTTTTTGCTGATAATACTGTAGTATTTACTATAGTATTCTATAGTATACTACACATTTCTATACTAAGTACTACACAGGTCGTTCCACGAAATGGGTGCCTTTTGGACATGCAAACTTTAAAGAAATTAACTTTAAAATATATTTTCTTTCAACATTCAGTTGCATGGAGGATATGTTTAGCCTATGGAAAAACACTTTTTCCCATCTCAGGCATTAAAATCCTATGAACTAAGAGCATTTTATCTGCACTTGAACCACACTGTCTGTCAACAAACACTGTTACAGACACCTATGTAACTGCCTACATATTATTTATTAAACTCATGTTTGAGATAAATCTAAAATGTTCTCATTGATCAAGTATCCCTTGTACAAATCAACTCACGTATAACATCAACCTGATAAAGTTTCCGTTGGGCCTCTAACAGGGTTGACGATAATAGGGTTGAGGTTTAGGTGAAGATCGGCCATTACTCCTCATGTGGTGAAGAGCATGATGAAAGTTTAATCATAATGAAAGTTAAATCATATTCTAGTTTCCTAACATTAATTGAGCTAACAGGGTTGACGTGTTATTAAGCTCGACCACATCAGTCAAAGATGATAAAACAATTATAAATAGACCAAAAAGAGAGTGAAGCCTTCCTTCCTTTTCCACCATGCTGTTCAGAAGACCCAAATGATGTCACCTGCTGTGAATCATTAAACTTGGTGGAATGGTCCTTTATTTTAAAGGGGTACATTGTTTGCATAACAGGGTTAACATGAGGGACAGACGTAAATGCATCACTAATATCATGAATATAAATAATAGTCTTCAGAAATGACTTTGTCAAAGCAGAAAAATAACTAGGCCTTTACAATGATGGTGAAACTTGGATACATTTTGGGGATTAAGTGGGTTGAAATCTTCCTAGAAGTGACACAGGGTTGACGAAGGGACATGTCAAAATGCTGAATTTTGGCACTTTAGAAAGCCTTTATTCATATTAAAAATTGATTTAATCCTCTATGTGGTCTATATTAAAGTGCACATATTTTAATATAACAGGCTTTTAAAATTCAATATTGGTGAATAATAACGACCCACACAGTGTGTAGAATAGTATTTTACATTACACTACATCATTCTATAGTAAGTACTACACATGATCGAGGGATACTACAGTGTGGAGTATAGCATTCTACAGTATCCTACAAAATTGTATAGTAAGTACTACACGTGATTGAGGGATATTACAGTTTGAAATATCGTATTCTACAGTATACTACACAATTCTATAGTAAGTACTACACATGATCGAGGGATACTACAGTGTGGAGAATAGCATTCTACAGTATCCTACAAAATTGTATAGTAAGTACTACACGTGATTGAGGGATATTACAGTTTGAAATATCGTATTCTACAGTATACTACACAATTCTATAGTAAGTACTACACATGATCGAGGGATACTACAGTGTGGAGTATAGCATTCTACAGTATCCTACAAAATTGTATAGTAAGTACTACACGTGATTGAGGGATATTACAGTTTGAAATATCGTATTCTACAGTATACTACACAATTCTATAGTAAGTACTACACATGATCGGGGGATACTACAGTGTGGAGTATAGCATTCTACAGTATCCTACAAAATTGTATAGTAAGTACTACACGTGATTGAGGGATATTACAGTTTGAAATATCGTATTCTACAGTATACTACACAATTCTATAGTAAGTACTACACATGATCGAGGGATACTACAGTGTGGAGTATAGTATTCTACAGTATACTACAGCTTACTACAGAATTCTATATCATTCTATAGTAAGTACTGTGGTATTATATAGTAAACTGTAGTATTTTGTCATGTGGGAGTGGGCATAGAGATTGAGCACATAGGATGGGATGGGGGGATTGTTACATGCAATTAGTTAATTGATGTAGCCACAATGCAGAGGTCAAACCAAATCAATAACATTACTCTCCCTCTCACTACCCAAACCCCCCTCGATCCACCTACAACAAAGCAACAAAGCGGGATAAATGGAAAATCGATGACCTTATCGATAGCGGGACTGAGTCTACCACACAAACTGCTGCTCCATCTTTCTGTTTCTCTCTATGTGTCATAGGCTTGTCTGTCTATTTGCTACTTTCTTTATGATTTTGAGGGCCATGTACTGTAGATGTGATAACATATAGGAAATTATTGCTTGGTTCTTGTTGATTCTGATTTGTATTGGCGTGTTCTGTATATTGTAGGAAGTAGTAGTACTATATCTTACCATATGTATCCCCATCGTCTCCCTTGGCACTGATTCTCCTCCCCATCACCTGCACGTGTTTGCTGCTTGTCCTGCTGTACAGCTGGTAGACTCTGTGCTGCCGGCGGCTCATGGCGTCTCGAACCCGTGTCTGATTCTCCACGTATACACTGAAATTAACATGGTCATCAGCTAAGACCTGTACCACCACAAAACAGACAGGCATGTGGTTAGAATGAGAGACTTTAATCAGAATGGAATATTAGAAAACACAATAGATACAATTGTATACACACATTTACCTGCAGGGGGCTGCAGACCACCAGTAAAGCCTGGACAGATCTGAGAGAAGGGGAGAATGGATCTGCATTGAGATTACATCTGGTATTTTTGCATTCCAAAATAATACAAAAGCAGTCTGGCTGCCACACTCCTGCCTCTTTTCTGTCTCCACCACCAATTTTAAACCAGTCTCTATGCCTCCAAAAAAGGTCATTTCTAGATCAAACCCTCACGGCAACAGACAGTGGCCATGCTGTCTCTCTCTAGGGACAGCTGCTGAGCTCAGCTCATATCTATGATGAGCTAACAGAATATCAATATTCACTAATCATTCCAGCCATCTATCTAAGCACTTCAATCTCTTATCCCTCCCTGTATAAACACAGCACACGCAGCACATGCATAGATACATAGATTACGGTACGTAAATAATGCTGAACTACTTAAATAAAGAGGGGGAAGAGCAGGAGACACGTTAGCAGTAGAGAGTGTTTTTTCTTTCATATCTTCCCGTACCCCCTGGCTGTGTGCTCATTAGGGGACCCCATACCCCCTGTGCTGTCCAGATGTAGGGATGCCTGGAACGCAGCCTACAGCTGGCCCAAAGCGCACACAGATGTCTGGCCTCCAATTCTACTCAGACTACTTTTGTTCTACTTCTGTGTTACCTCAAATGAAACCTCTGTAAAAATCTGACCTGGTCTCTGTTGTTTGAGAAGTGGAGTGTAAGTTTGAGAGATACAAGGTCATAATGGTGGTGACAGGGACACTTTAAAGTTGGAAACAGGTTAATTTTTCATTGTAAATGTAAGATTCGTTAACGAGTCTGACAGAATTGCTTTAGGTTTGGTTCAAGTGGATGGATGCCCTAATTTGGGGAATAGCTAATTGCTGATTATCCTCTTCACAAATCACATGATCCTGTCAAACACAGACACCCATCAAAGACACTAATAAGGTACAGTCATCATCTCATTAATTCATAACCCCTTAGCAGACATTCTGTCAGTGACAAATGTCTGGTCTTTTAGTCTGGGGAGAATGGAAAGAGGTGTCTGGGTCATGGGACATGCTTTAGTGGCCAGAGGAGCAATATGCTACAGGAGCTGACATGACAGTTTACAGGAAATGTATGACCATGTGGAACAGCCTCAGAGGAATTATACAGATAAGAAGCACAAGATTCCAACACCACATGGTACTGAAAAATAGATGCCATTTCTATACCACAGTTAGCTGTCCAGATGAACGTTTTTCATTATTACAATGGCTAAAGGAGAACATGCACCCTATATGACAGTGTATGAAACACCACACCTGCTGTGCTGGACTGATGGTCAGAGCATGCATGAAGAGAAACATGTAAGCAGACACACACACACACACACACAATACCTCCATTCGTTTCACTCCAGAAAACCTTAGGTTGCGCATCAAGGGTTACTGCACATTTAACTTACAACATGACTAGCGTAGAGAGGAGGGAACTCATCTCTCGTCCCGCGCAGCTACCCTGCCAGGGAAAGTCAGGCACCGTTACCGACGATCTCTAGCTGGTACTGTCTGTAATCCGTTCGTTGGAGAAGGATTTGGAGGACGGCAACAACTCCTGCGATAATTCCTGCGAGCATCAGCAGAGCACGCCGGGCACATCGGTTAGAATGCTGGCGGATGGGAATGGGTTTGCTCTGCAAAATTTTTATCATGTAGCCAAAATTTGAGGGAATGCGCGCTGGGTATGTCCCGTTTGTCCAACACCTCAATTCGCCGAAATCATGACAGGTGTTTGGCAAAATAGGACTGTTCGCAGGTTTGCCTTCTTTAAAAAAAAACGTAGTATATTTCTACAGCAATGCCTACAATGTTTCTATGAGACAATTGTAAAATAGGCTTATTTTAAATGCAGAACTCAGTTGAACTTCTTGTCAACTATTGCCATTGTCCATTAGTTCCTATTGTCTTCTTTTCTTTCTTCTGTGTTCATTTATCACGTATAGTCGTTCAGAAAAACGGCCATTCCTAGTATCACGGAAAGTCTGTATTCAGGGAGTGAGAGCGGGGCATGAGTGGAGTAGTGGCGGGGAAGGGGAGGCGGCACGCGGCGGGTGTAATCCCAGTGATGATATAGGTGTGTCCCGCGGGAGACGAGACCACTTGGCAGGACAGAGGCGAAGGCGGAGTAGAAAGGGGAACAGATTACAGAAAGCGTCAGTCATAGCAATACCTAGTAAATCGAGGAGTCCACAAGCAATGGCAATGCGACTTTCAGAGAACCCAGTGAGTTAGCAGACACCGGCCAAGATGAAAAGTGGTTTAGACATCCAAACTGGTCTCATAGACGAGAGGTAACATAGTGAACGTAAATCAGGGACACTGGAATTAGTATAATATGTTAAGTTTGGAATGGTTACATAAGATAAAAGGTTACTTAAGGCAAAATCAAAAGGAGGGTGTATAACACGAAGGTCTAGCAACCCGAAGGTTGCGTGTTCGAATCTCATCACAGACAACTTTACCATTTTAGCTAATTAGCCACTTTTCAATGACTTACTACTTTTTAGCTCCTTTGCACCTACTTAACAGGTTAGCTAACCCTTATCTTAACCCTAACCTTAACCCTTTTGGCTAACCCTTCCCCTAACCCTTTCACCTAACTCCTAACCTTAACCCTAACCTTAACCTTAACCCCTAACCCTAGCCTAGCTAACGTTAGCCACCTAGCAACCTAGCTAACGTTAGCCACAACAAATTGGATTCATAACATACAGTGGGGAAAAAAAGTATTTAGTCAGCCACCAATTGTGTAAGTCTTCACAAGGTTTTCACACACTGTTGCTTGTATTTTGGCCCATTCCTCCATGCAGATCTCCTCTAGAGCAGTGATGTTTTGGGTCTGTCGCTGGGCAACACAGACTTTCAACTCCCTCCAAAGATTTTCTATGGGGTTGAGATCTGGAGACTGGCTAGGCCACTCCAGGACCTTGAAATGCTTCTTACGAAGCCACTCCTTCGTTGCCCGGGCGGTGTGTTTGGGATCATTGTCATGCTGAAAGACCCAGCCACGTTTCATTTTCAATGCCCTTGCTGATGGAAGGAGGTTTTCACTCAAAATCTCACGATACATGGCCCCATTCATTCTTTCCTTTACACTGATCAGTCGTCCTGGTCCCTTTGCAGAAAAACAGCCCCAAAGCATGATGTTTCCACCCCCATGCTTACATTTACATTTACATTTACGTCATTTAGCAGACGCTCTTATCCAGAGCGACTTACAAACAGGTGCATTCACCTTATAGCCAGTGGGATAACCACTTTACAATTTTTTTTGGGGTGGGGGGGGTGGGGGGGGGGGGGGGTAGAAGGATTACTTTATCCTATCCCAGGTATTCCTTAAAGAGGTGGGGTTTCAAATGTCTCCGGAAGGTGGTGAGTGACTCCGCTGTCCTGGCGTCGTGAGGGAGCTTGTTCCACCATTGGGGTGCCAGAGCAGCGAACAGTTTTGACTGGGCTGAGCGGGAACTATGCTTCCGCAGAGATAGGGGAGCCAGCAGGCCAGAGGTGGAACTGGAAGCCAGTGGAGTGTGCGGAGGAGCGGGGTGACGTGAGAGAACTTAGGAAGGTTGAACACCAGACGGGCTGCGGCATTCTGGATGAGTTGTAGGGGTTTAATGGCACAGGCAGGGAGCCCAGCCAACAGCGAGTTGCAGTAATCCAGACGGGAGATGACAAGTGCCTGGATTAGGACCTGTGCCGCTTCCTGTGTAAGGCAGGGTCGTACTCTCCGAATGTTGTAGAGCATGAACCTACAGGATCGGGTCACCGCCTTGATGTTAGCGGAGAACGACAGGGTGTTGTCCAGGGTCACGCCAAGGCTCTTCGCACTCTGGGAGGAGGACACAACGGAGTTGTCAACCGTGATGGCGAGATCATGGAACGGGCAGTCCTTCCCCGGGAGGAAGAGCAGCTCCGTCTTGCCGAGGTTCAGCTTGAGGTGGTGATCCGTCATCCATACTGATATGTCTGCCAGACATGCAGAGATGCGATTCGCCACCTGGTTATCAGAAGGGGGAAAGGAGAAGATTAGTTGTGTGTCGTCAGCGTAGCAATGATAGGAGAGGCCATGTGAGGATATGACAGAGCCAAGTGACTTGGTGTATAGCGAGAATAGGAGAGGGCCTAGAACTGAGCCCTGGGGGACACCAGTGGTGAGAGCACGTGGTGCGGAGACAGCTTCTCGCCACGCCACTTGGTAGGAGCGACCGGTCAGGTAGGACGCAATCCAAGAGTGAGCCGCGCCGGAGATGCCCAGCTCGGAGAGGGTGGAGAGGAGGATCTGATGGTTCACAGTATCAAAGGCAGCAGACAGGTCTAGAAGGACAAGAGCAGAGGAGAGAGAGTTAGCTTTAGCAGTGCGGAGAGCCTCTGTGACACAGAGAAGAGCAGTCTCAGTTGAATGACCAGTCTTGAAACCTGACTGGTTTGGATCAAGAAGGTCATTCTGAGAGAGATAGCAAGAGAGTTGGCTAAAGACGGCACGCTCAATAGTTTTGGAGAGAAAAGAAAGAAGGGATACTGGTCTGTAGTTGTTGACTTCAGAGGGATCGAGTGTTGGTTTTTTGAGAAGGGGTGCAACTCTCGCTCTCTTGAAGACGGAAGGGACATAGCCAGCGGTCAAGGATGAGTTGATCAGCGAGGTGAGGTAAGGGAGAAGGTCACCGGAGATGGTCTGGAGAAGAGAGGAGGGGATAGGGTCAAGCGGGCAGGTTGTTGGACGGCCTGCCGTCACAAGTCGCAAGATTTTATCTGGAGAGAGAGGGGAGAAAGAAGTCAAAGCATAGGGTAGGGCAGTGTGAGCAGGACCAGCAGTGTCATTTGACTTAACAAACGAGGATCGGATGTCGTCAACCTTCTTTTCAAAATGGTTGACGAAGTCATCCACAGAGAGGGAGGAGGGGGGGGAGGGGGAGGAGGATTCAGCAGGGAGGAGAATGTGGCAAAGAGCTTCCTAGGGTTAGAGCCGGATGCTTGGAATTTAGAGTGGTAGAAAGTGGCCTTAGCAGCAGAAACAGATGAAGAAAATGTAGAGAGGAGGGAGTGAAAAGATGCCAGGTCTGGAGGGAGTCTAGTTTTCTTCCATTTCCGCTCAGCTGCCCGGAGCTCTGTTCTGTGAGCTCGCAATGAGTCATCAAGCCACGGAGCTGGAGGGGAGGACCGAGCCGGCCGGGAGGATAGGGGACATAGAGAGTCAAAGGATGCAGAAAGGGAGGAGAGGAGGGTTGAGGAGGCAGAATCAGGAGATTGGAGGGAGAAGGATTGAGCAGAGGGAAGAGATGATAGGATGGAAGAGGAGAGAGTAGCGGGAGAGAGAGAGCGAAGGTTGCGACGGCGCATTACCATCTGTGTAGGGGCAGAGTGAGTAGTGTTGGAGGAGAGGGAGAGAGAAAAGGATACAAAGTAGTGGTCGGAGACTTGGAGGGGAGTTGCAGTGAGATTAGTTGAAGAACAGCATCTAGTAAAGATGAGGTCAAGCGTATTGCCTGCCTTGTGAGTAGGGGGGGACGGTGAGAGGGTGAGGTCAAAAGAGGAGAGGAGTGGAAAGAAGGAGGCAGAGAGAAATGAGTCAAATGTAGACGTAGGGAGGTTAAAATCCCCCAGAACTGTGAGGGGTGAGCCATCCTCAGGAAAGGAACTTATCAAGGTGTCAAGCTCATTGATGAACTCTCCAAGGGAACCTGGAGGGCGATAGATGACAAGGATATTAAGCTTAAATGGGCTAGTGACTGTGACAGCATGGAATTCAAATGAGGAGACAGACAGATGGGTCAGGGGAAAAATTGAGAATGTCCACTTGGGAGAGATGAGGATTCCTGTGCCACCACCCCGCTGACCAGATGCTCTCGGGGTATGCGAGAACACATGGTCAGACGAGGAGAGAGCAGCAGGAGTAGCAGTGTTTTCAGTGGTAATCCATGTTTCCGTCAGCGCCAAGAAGTCGAGGGACTGGAGGGTAGCATAGGCTGGGATGAAGTCTGCCTTGTTGGCAGCAGAACGGCAGTTCCAGAGGCTGCCTGAGACCTGGAACTCCACGTGGGTCGTGCGTGCAGGGACCACCAGGTTAGAGAGGCAGCAGCCACGCGGTGTGAGGCGTTTGTGTAGCCTGTGCGGAGAGGAGAGAACAGGGATAGGCAGAGGCATAGTTGACAGGCTGCAGCAGATGACTACAATAATGCAGAGGAGATCGGAATAAAATGAACTAAACATCTGGGAAAGGAGAGAGCGGGGCCTCCCTCACCACAACTCCCAAATATAACTCTCCCAACTTCCACCTCAGAAACTATAATTATTGTAAACTACAGCGGTTCAATGTTTTCTAGGAATAGACTAACCTAGTTTATTCAGCTAGCTAACTAGGTGCAGTATTATTCCGTGAAAAACGTCCGGGCACCTCGTCATAAGACGCCACAGCCAGCTAGCATGCCGGTCTCCAACAGCAGGGTTTAGCGCCAATACTCAGCCACAACAACCACCAGTGTATCAACACACAAGCAGATCGTCCGTGTCTAACGTTGTGGGTTAGTCCCGACAGCTTGAGCGAGTCCGTCGTCAACTTATTCAGCCAGTTAGTTAGCAAACTAGCTAGCCATTGCTTTCAGACAAAGAAGAACCCCTCCTTTCACGGCACGAACACACAGAGAGAGCCAAACTAACGTTAACTAGTCACCCATGTCCCGAATTCCTTGAGCGACTCGGGCTATCAATATGTAAAAAAAAAAAAACACAAGTGTAGGTTATGACTTACCCCTAGCAGCTACTGTTAGCTAGCCAAGTGCAAAGCTAGCCACTGAATTGACTCAGCCAGTTCGCGTCTGTTCGCTCGGTCGTTCCAGCTATTGTTTACAAGTAGCTATCCAGGTTGCAACAAGCTTGCTAATTTTCGAGCACAGTAGCCACTTGCTGCCTAACGTTAACGGTTCAGACAATGAGGTTAGAAATCAGCTGAATGGTAGGCAATTATTGTATGTTATTATTGTAGGCAGCCAGCTGGCGTAATTACAGGCACTCTCAGGCGTGAAACAACTATACCGTTGCTAATAGCTACTCGCCAGCTAGTCTAGGTGGTGAGTTAGCTAGCTAGCTAGCTTCGTGCTACACCCGGCACCGCCGAATACAATACTAACCTACAATAATTACATACAATAACTACATACAACAACCCACGATACCTACCTACAATACCTAACTACAATCTAAATACATAGTTTAAGCCTTACTCGACAAAGCCCAAGCTATGTATAAAGCCAAACTTACCCGACGCCAAGCTCCAAGCTCCAAGCTCCAACTACAGGCTTCACAGTAGGTATGGTGTTCTTTGGATGCAACTCAGCATTCTTTGTCCTCCAAACACGACGAGTTGAGTTTTTACCAAAAAGTTCTATTTTGGTTTCATCTGACCCTATGACATTCTCCCAATCCTCTTCTGGATCATCCAAATGCACTCTAGCAAACTTCAGACGGGCCTGGACATGTACTGGCTTAAGCAGGGGGACACGTCTGGCACTGCAGGATTTGAGTCCCTGGCGGCGTAGTGTGTTACTGATGGTAGGCTTTGATACTTTGGTCCCAGCTCTCTGCAGGTCATTCACTAGGTCCCCCCGTGTGGTTCTGGGATTTTTGCTCACCGTTCTTGTGATCATTTTGACCCCACGGGGTGAGATCTTGCGTGGAGCCCCAGATCGAGGGAGATTATCAGTGGTCTTGTATGTCTTCCATTTCCTAATAATTGCTCCCACAGTTGATTTCTTCAAACCAAGCTGCTTACCTATTGCAGATTCAGTCTTCCCAGCCTGGTGCAGGTCTACAATTTTGTTTCTGGTGTCCTTTGACAGCTCTTTGGTCTTGGCCATAGTGGAGTTTGGAGTGTGACTGTTTGAGGTTGTGGACAGGTGTCTTTTATACTGATAACAAGTTCAAACAGGTGGCATTAATACAGGTAACGAGTGGAGGACAGAGGAGCCCCTTAAAGAAGAAGTTACAGGTCTGTGAGAGCCAGAAATCTTGCTTGTTTGTAGGTGACCAAATACTTATTTTCCACCATAATTTGCAAATAAATTCATTAAAAATCCTACAATGTTATTTTCTGGATTTTTTTCTCTCAATTTGTCTGTTATAGTTGACGTGTACCTATGATGAAAATTACAGGCCTCTCTCATCTTTTTAAGTGGGAGAACTTGCACAATTGGTGGCTGACTAAATACTTTCCCCCCCCACTGTATCATACGTTTTGCAAAATCATAAGATATTGTAAGTTTTGCAAATTCATAAAATATTGTACGAGGATTTACGTACATACGAGGATTTACGTACAGAACAATAATAAATGCTCTGAGACCACATTGAGACATCACACTGTGAACTGAACTTCCTTTTTCCCAGGCTATACTGTAAAGCTATGTAAGCTTAGAATCAGAAGACAAGCCCAATAGAATGCAGATACGTTTACTTTAGGTGTTCTAACTGGACAGTTTTATCTCCATCTCTTCATTTAAAGACTCAATCATGGACACTCTTACTGAAAGTGTGGCTGCTTCGCGTTATGTATTGTTGTCTCTACCTTCTTGCTTTTGTGCTGTTGTCTGTGCCCAATAATGTTTGTACCATGTTTTTGTGCTGATACCATGTTGTGAGGCTGCCATGTTGTGTTCCTACCATTGTTGTCATGTGTTGTTGCTACCATGCTGTGTTGTTGTGTGTTGCTGCCATGCTATGTTGATGTCTTAGGTCTCTCTTTATGTAGTGTTGTGGTGTCTCTCTTGTCGTGATGTGTGTTTAGCCTACAATTCGTATGATATGTTATGAATTGCAATTCGTACCATATGTTACGAATTTGCAATACATATGATATGTTACGAATCCCAATTTGTTGTTAGACATTCACATTATACACCCACCCATCCACCCCGACCAATTTGATCATCCTGGATTTTCGTTTAGGTACTATGTTAAGTCTAGTCTCTGTGTCAAGTGTAGTGGTGACTGGTGAGTAGGCTACCATTGCATTTGCACTACACAAACATGATGGGTACATTGAAGAACTGCTCATGGTTTGAGAGGGGGACACATAGTAGTAGCCTATAGTCCTGCCATCTTATTTAGTTTAAAGTTCTGTGAGGGTGGGTGTGCGTAAGGTATGTAAGCAAAGAGTAGAACCCAAAATGAACATTTCTTAGGGATTTAACAACACCGGCAGATCCTCACTCCCCTCCACCACAGAACCGCAGACACATGGTCAGCCAACCATGCTAACCCCTACTACCCCCCTCTCTCCCTTCATCTCTCTCTCTCTCTCTCCCTTCCTCTCTCTCTCTCTCTCATCCCCCCCCCCCTCTCTCTCTCTCTCTCCCTTCCTCTCTCTCTCTCTCTCTCACACACAGACAGATATCCACTGTTTTCTTTTCTCACTTTTAAGGATGATGAACTACCTTAGCTGGCACCTGAGGTAGAGGTCACATCAGGGTCAGTAGAGTTGATGTTACACATTTAATTCTTTCCAGGGCGTTTGAGTGTGAAATGAGTGAGTGCGTCCCATTAGTGTAATTACACAGACTAAAATAGGCAGCATAGGCCTATGCCTACTGTATATTGTCTGTAGGTGTCATTCCAATTATCATTGTAATACCCAGTGCCATGGTCTCATTTGGTGCACATTTGAGGATTATTGGGTCCATGGGAGAAACCATCTTGCTCTGCTGCAATAGTGCAGCCTATGCAGACTGCTTTAGGTAAGCGGTACCTCACATTCAAGTTTTCAGCCATTAGCATTAGCTCCACCTACCGTATAGGCCTATAGTCTGCTCCTTGAAATAACTAGGCTACATTTACATTTACATTTACATCATTTAGCAGACGCTAAATATGGCATAAAATTACTGTTCGTTGGGGTAGGCCTAGCTGTCAAATAACATTTACTGTGTTGAGATGTTAGGCCTCAGGCATTTGTTTGCCAGTTAGTTTGGATGCAGTAGAGATGATTAATGTGGATCAGATGTTCTTCTGACACTTAACCCCCCAGATGAAACACATAGTTGTATGATTAACAGGGCTTGGTGGCATTGAGCCTGCTAGCCACCACTAGCCTCCATCACCACTAGCCACCATTACCACTAGCCACCATCACCGCTAGCCACCATCACCACTAGCCACCATCACCACTATCCACCATCACCGCTAGCCACCATCACCGCTAGCCACCATCACCACTAGCCACCATCACCACTAGCCACCATCACCACTAGCCACCATCATCACTAGCCTCCATCACCGCTAGCCACCATCACCGCTAGCTACCATCACTGCTAGCCACCATCACTGCTAGTTACCATCACTGCTAGCCACCATCACCACTAGCCACCATCACCACTAGCCACTATCACCACTAGCCACTATCACCACTAGCCACCATCACCACTAGCCACCATCACCACTAGCCACTATCACCACTAGCCACTATCACCACTAGCCACAATCACCACTAGCCACCATCACTACTAGCCTCCATCACCACTAGCCAAAATGTGCCAATGAACTAAGTGCAGCAATATAAGAGTGCTGTGAGAGACTCATGGTCTTGTTAACTGGTTCCATATGAGACTACTTGGCCTAGCTGGGCCTGTGTCGGGCTGACCCTATTCACTGTTTTGGGCCTGGCGCCACCAACACACTTTCTGTCTTCTCTCATTTGGGCTGTCATGCTTTACCTGACACCTGTACTGTGATTGGATAACCTTTTGTCTCGACAAACAAATTATACTTTTTTCTCGTCTCGCCCTCGCTATGTCTGTCTCTTTGTCTATTCAGTAGAGGTCCCACACCCCAGACATTGTTATTTTTGAAATGTTGAAATATGGAAGAAAAAAAAAACAATGGAAAACTGGACCCATTTTAAACAAGCTTAATCTCCACGGTGCAAAGAAGGATGAATGATCTTTTTTTTCTGTTACAGTGTGTTAGCCATTTTTTTCCACTGTGTTACGTCAGCCTAATGGATATTATGCATACATGTCAGACTGAGTAGTATCTATCTTATAGTAGAGTTTTATGTTTTGCATGTGTCTGTTGGTATCTTGTAAGATGTCCATCTCATTTCAGTAGCTGCATATGTTCAATATCAATCTACACTGAGTGTACAGAACATTTCCATGACATAGACTGACCAGGAGAATCCAGGTGAAAGCTATGATCCCTTATTGATGTCACCTGTTAAATCCACTTCAATCCGTGTAGATGAAGGGGAGGAGACAGGTTAAAGACAGATTTTTAAGACTTGAGAAAATTGAGACATGGATTGTGTATATGTGCCATTCAGAGAGTGAATGGGCAAGACAAAATATTTAAGTGCCTTTGAATGAGGTATGGTAGTAGGTGCAAGGCGCACCGGATTGAGTGTGTCAAAAACTGCAACGCTGCTGGGTTTTTCACGCTCAACAGTTTCCCGTGTGTATCAAGAATGGTCCATCACCCAAAGGACATCCAGCCAGCTTGACACAACTGTGGGCAGCATTGGAGTCAACATGGGCCAGCATTCCTGTGGAACGCTTTCAACACCTTGTAGAGTCCATGCCCCGACGAATTGTGGCTGTTCTGAGGGCAAAAGGGGATGCAACTCAATATTAGGAAGGTGGTCCTAATGTTTTCTACACTCAGTGTATATCAGCATACTCAGTATATCAGTGTGCCCTCTTCCTTTCTCTCCCCCCCCCCCCCCCCTCTCTCTTTCTCTCTCTCTCTCTGTCTCAGACACGCGCACAAACAGTTGGTCTTGGCTCACCCTCTGTCTTTCCAGACTTTGAAGGGAGTTCAGACGTCTAATATAAGACAGGTCCCCACCACAACAAAAGATCTAACTTTGACTTAGAATAAACAATATCTCTCTCTCCCACCCTTTCTGTCTGTCCCCCACTCCCATTTTCCCTTCTTGGTGTTATTTCGCTCTTGGCAAGAGCAGAAGTATGTGCACTTGTTATGCGTTTTCCATGGTAGCCTTTCCTCTGGAATAGATTAGCAGCAGTGAGTGAAAGGGTGAGCTGAACAAGTGAGAGAGAGACATAATGAGGTATAAGGAGACAGGGGAGACATTGGGCTGAAAGAGATGGACTTCATTTGCCTGATTCATCTGGTGCGATACACATCTTTGTTTTATCTGCCTAGTTTCAAACACTCCTTGTTTGTGCTTAAATACATCTATTTATTGGCTTGACAATATTTTGAAATACTTGTCTTCCCTGCCATGTCCAACTCTTTCATTCTAACTGGTTGAAACATTCTAACTGGTAGAGTCACACACACACACACACACACACACACACACACACACACACTGGCACTCCTGGACTAGGCGAGCAGCAGCAGATGAAGGATAAATTGGTTATTGAAACCTACTGGTAGGAGATATGTTATGAAATCGAAGTGCGGAGTCGTGTATTTGCCTCTGCATGACCATGACAAGAGAAATACGCTGGACTGATCTAAACCAAGCCTATTACAGCTACACAACTAAATGTAATGGAAAGATTTGACTTGCTATTTGCTATTTATCTGTTGGAGTGACTTCAGACGAAAAGGAGAAGGAAAAGATGCAGTTTATGAATTGCTAATAAATGGTAGAGTTTCTTTTAGCTTTGTGGAAAATGTGTTTAACATTCAGACAGGGACGTCTATCCAGCTTGAATTCCCTGACCCTGTTGGGTTTTGGCATAAAGAGGCCTCCTGTCAGTCATATCTTATTAGAGCCACAACGTGATTGGCTAAGGGCCGCTGGCACCCACCCAGTAGAGGAAGTAGTGCAGTGCTGCTGGGCTGTGGAGCAGTGGAAACTGCACCGTGCTCTGGGGTTGTGTTGAAGGCCTGTGTTGTTGCAGAAGGTTGCCCTGTGTGTTCAGGAGGTGGTGTGGGTTTGGTCTACTGGGAAATAGTACCACACTCTGCCGCTGTGGGGTTGGCCTCTAGGGTTGTACTGTGCTCTGGGAGTTGTGTTGCTGGACTGTGTTGGGCTGTTTTGTTGCCAGTGCTGTGATCTTTGGTAGAACAGACACTTTTATAGGCCAACACACGCAATACACATAGAAACACATACTGACACACAGAGATACTGTGCAGTAAAAGGGATGAATGATAAAGAAATTGTAGTGTATAGTCGATGCAAAAAGTTTCTGATTTCCCCAGAAACAAGCCTGACATAGCAAATGATCCCACTTGGAGTGGTTTAGCGGTATATAATATTGAAAAAAAGTAGAATGAGTCAGTGATTGGTACATGTAAATAACACTCACCTCTTATATACACAGCATGATGTATTAGAAGAATGACTGAGTGCTACATGGATGTTGGTGTTGGCAGCTGGTCATTACAAAATGTGTCAGTTCGACATAACCACCTGAGGTAATGTGCAACAAAATACAGTGTACGAAAGTAAGAATGACTGCGTGTATATTTTCTGTATCTGAGGTCAATCAGGTTCAATCGATTTCACAGATACATAACATTCAGGACTTTATAGGAACACACATACACACACACACACACACACACACATGCACACACACACACCCACACACCCACGCACACCCACGCACACCCACCCACACACACACACCCACACACACACACACACCCACGCACACCCACCCACCCACCCAAACACACACACACACCCACCCACCCACCCACGCACACACACATCCACCCACCCACACACACACACATGCACACCCACGCATACCCATGCACACACACACATAGCATTTCATCTAGCTCCACCTCCCCCTTCTTTCAATGGCACTGAGCAGTATGTTGTTTATGATCCCTCAACCTGGGTAAGCACTCATACTTCTCTCCAGGAAGGCTCTGTAAACCCCTATCCCCAACACACACACACACACACACACACACTTACCATCGTTTTTCAGAATATATTCACTTAACTTAAATAGAATTTGTGTCAAAGGTCATGTCTAGTTTCTCACAGCAGATATTCTTACCAGAAATGAGCTCAAAATAGAACAAGGAAAAGGGAAGATGGGTTGGCAGGATGGAGGAGATTAAAGGAGTGGAGAGAAGAAGGGAAGCCAGAATACAATATGGACATATACAAGAAGATACAAGGCCTTTAATGTATCCTGTGATTTATTCACTGTTGTGTCCAACTTCAGCATGTGCAGGCCTAATAACTTTGTTATAGCTGTGTAGACACAGTTGACATATCAGCCTAGTTGTGAAGGATGGTAGTTGAGCTTTTGGGTCAAAAAACAAAACAGTGTTGAAATGGAAACACACCCAGACATTGGATGGGCAATTGTATGTAGCCCTTGTTTGAACACAGTACTTTCAGACTTATTCCATGTACATAGATAGAGCATTGTCCTCCTATGCACCATGGGTGTTATTCAAGTAACATTTCACCATTCCCATTTTTCACACATAAACATAGGCTGCTGGGGGTGTTTTCAATCAACATTTCACAATTCCCATTTTCACAATTCCTAGCTGGGGGTTGAAAGTGAGGTGGAAACATGCACATAACAAAAGGGTGACAGGTGAGAATGTGGCCTTGGATAATAATCTGTGGCCTTGAACAGGGTTCATGTGAATATAATAGTGTCAAGAGTATATTGTCATTACACTGTACTTGCATTGGAGTGCCAGGAAGTTGTATTAACATGAGCTAATAAACAGTAAAAGCTGACAGCCAGGTAAGACTGATGAAGACTCAATGCTGCCGCTTTGAGGGACATAGTGGAACTGCACATCAAGTAGCCTACCATCCAATCTCTATTTTATCTGCCTAGTTTCAAACACTGTTTGTGCTTAAATACATCTATTGATTGGCTTGACAATATTTATAAATACCTGTCTTCCCTGCCATGTCCAACTGTTTCATTCTGTCTGATTGAATCATTCTAATTGGTTGAATCACACACACACACACACACACACACACACACACACACACACACAAATGATATGTATACCTTCCCATATCTTTATTTACTTCTGTTTTGGTATAGTAACTAGCTGTGTCTGTAGGCCATATTTTACATAACACATGGTTTGATCCTCCACCACCATACTCTCTGACTTTGTGTGCTGATCTCTGACTCTGTGAAGGGGTGAGACAGACACTTAGGACTTTCCTATTGATATACAGTAGCTTTCCTTTTTCTGTGGGAATCCTCCGGTTTACACAGCTGAGTAACAGGTGCTGTGGCTGCCCTTATCGTCCTCTACCCTCCTTCCCCTCCTTTCATTCTCTCTCTCTCTCTCTCCCTCCTATAATCTTTCCCTTTGGTCTTTTTCTTCCCCACTGCTTTTGCCATCACCCACTGTCCTTCTCTTTCCCTCTGCCTCTCCCTCTCTCCTTAACAAGGTCTCTCCTTTAAGCTCTTCACTTTTCAGACTTCTCCTTCCCATCAGCCACTGTCTCTTGACATGCCAGCATAGGATGAACGAAAAAAGATAAGAAGCTGCAGTCGATCCCTCTCTTTACCCACTGTCATTATCTCAGGCACATCTCAATAAGAGACATTTGTGTAGGCATACATTTGATTGACAGTTGGTGTAGACCTACCTGTATGGCTGATCCCATAAATGTTTGGACATGTGTGTTGTTCATGTGTGTTAGAGAGAGAGAGAGAGAGAGAGAGAGAGAGAGAGAGAGAGAGAGAGAGAGAGAGAGAGAGAGAGAGAGAGAGAGAGAGAGAGAGAGAGGGTGAGGGTAGTACCCACATTCCTTTGGCATTCCTGACATTCCCTGTCTGTGGCACCCTGCTCCACTCCATCTCTGTACCCTGAGAGAGAGAGAGAGAGAGAGAGAGAGAGAGAGAGAGAGAGAGAGAGAGAGAGAGAGAGAGAGAGAGAGAGAGAGAGAGAGAGAGAGAGAGAGAGAGAGAGAGAGAGAGAGATGCAGCAGTGAGAGGAATGGTAAGCAGAGGAAAACTCCAAATTCCTTACCATCTCTATTTCTACATCAATCCTTGTCAACAAGTAATGGGAACAAATGATTCACTGTTTGTTACAACTAACCGCACTACTCAACCAATCAATATCACTACCACATCTAATGCACACACAAACCTGAGGGCATTTATGAGTCACAGATGCATTCAGGACTGCATTATTTGAGAGCCTCCCATTGACTCAGACTAATGACGCTAATCTAGAGTCTCTGTCTCCCTCTACTGGCCTCCACAGGCACCCTAACGAAATATCCTATGATTGCATCTTCTCCCGCTGTAAATTCCTCTGAGCGCCACCGCCTTCATCAAAGGTATACTGCTTTTTGACTTTGATACGCCAGATGGCGCAGAGACTATCGTTTCCCCCAGGCATTTATCACGATCACTTGTAATATCCTAGCAGGTAACACACTACCAGACAGTAAAACGTTGGAAGCATTATTGAGAACATCTATAAATAAATAAATATTCGATTAATAGAAATCGTGTGCATTTCATGATATTGGTGGGCCATTAGTGTAGGCCTTTATCTTAATCTAACATACACCCTTGGAGTTTTACTGGAGGATTTGAAAAATAAAGGATTAGGTCTAACACTGATGGTAAACACATCTAAAATACCGTTTACTGTATGTACCACATCTGCAGCTTTACAGATTTGCTGTAATTAAGACCAAGACCAGATATATTGCTACATACCCTACTTTACTTTTAGTATTTGTTTTATAATGGTGTGTGTGTGTGTGTGTGTGTGTGTGTGGTATTCCCTTTGTCTTTTTATCCGTAAATGTGTTTGTCACGATACCAACCGCCACTTAGCAGTTAAGTTATGTTTCCGCTGTGGGTAAATGACGTTAAGCATGCACTTAAAGCATGTGGAAAACAGGTCAATGCAACTACACCAGAGAAAACCGCTGTGTATCCCACGGATAGCCCCGGGTTTATTTCTCACAAAACATCTTAATTCCTCTGTTCGCTAATGATCCCGGATAACTTCCCTCTAATCCCCACTCCATTAATTAAAAAGAGCACGAGCCCACGGAAAACCTCGCCATCTGCTGTGGTTTCATTCCGGTAGACAGATTGTGTTTTCAGCTTATTTAAAACAAGGGGATTGGAGAGAGTTTTTAGAGCTGGCGTGTGATGGAGTGATGAGAGAAAGGATGACCTCTCACTGGTGAGGAGACACTGAGCTCCATCATATCCTCTACTCACACAGCTGGAATAGCCTAGCCTATAGCCTACTGAAAACGGTTCATTTTATTAGTCTTTTTTTTTTTTAGCAGACGCTCTTATCCAGAGCGACTTACAGTTAGTGAGTGCATACATTATTTTTTATTTCTCATACTGGCCCCCCGTGGGAATCGAACCCACAACCCTGGCGTTGCAAACGCCATGCTCTATCAACTGAGCTACATCCCTGCCTGCCATTCCCTCCCCTACCCTGGACGACGATGGGCCAATTGTGCGCCGCCCCATGGGTCTCCCGGTCGCGGCCGGCTACGACAGAGCCTGGATTCGAACCAGGATCTCTAGTGGCACAGCTAGCACTGTGATGCAGTGCCTTAGAACACTGCCCCACTCGTTTATTTTAGTGAGATATTACTTATTTGCTCTTAAAAATATATCGTATTTAGGTTGTATTCAAATATTTGCCTATACGTTGTAATGCTTATGCTATAGATTTGATTGTAGCCTATTACTTTATTATTCTGCAATAGGTTATTTTGAATTAAGCTACTGGAGTAGATCTATTTGAAAAACCGAGGATCATTTGTAACCCCAAAATGGGTAAGAAACTTTTTGAAATATTGAAGAATGCGATTTGTCGCATGAACCATGCATGAAGGCTATTTTGTGTTGTAACCTTCAAGATAGATACATGAGTTTAATTAAACTAAACTATGATAGCCTATCATTTTAGCCCCCCGTCCCGTAGACATTGGGCTAAATAACACGGTCGCTGCATTTGATTAGTGCGAAAGATTACTATAGTGTTGTGCTCAAACTGGAATCAGAGCAGATGTCGCTTCTCCCTATCGGAATACTGGAATTGAGCCAATAAACACACACACACGCACGCACGCACACACACACACACACACACACACACACACACACACACACACACACACACACACACACACACACGCACACACGCACGCACGCACGCACACACACACACACACACACACACACACACACACACACACACATACATACATACATACACACACACACACACACACACACACACACACACACACACACACACACACACACACACCAGAGCATCACAATGCTAATCAGAGACAGCAACCTCCTCCCCACACCCCTCCCTCTCTCCTCTTCTTTTCGTACTCACACACACATTCAAAGACACTCGGCTGGGGCGAACACCAAGGCTCCACTTCAAGTTGTGGATGATATTAGCCTATATCTTTATATTAACTATTTTTTCATTTAGGGTAAACGAGTAACATTTACAGAATAATATATATTTAAAAGTAATGATTTTCTAACTGAAACCCTGTTTGGTTATGGAGTGCGTTTTGGTCATGGAGTGCGCATTTTTGTAGTATAGTCCGTCGCTCAGATGGACCTCCGAGGCGCGAAGAGACGGCTTGGGGGGACATGGCAGGTGATATGCCTAGCTCTCGTCGTATGTGTCCTGGATTTAGTTTGGGCTCAGATTCGTTATTCAATCCCCGAGGAACTGGAACATGGCTCTTTTGTTGGAAATATAGCCGAGGACTTGGGCTTAGACGTTGAGAGACTTTCTGTGCGCAGGTTCAGAATAGTTTCAGGCGCAAAAAAGCAATACCTGGAGGTGAATTTAGAAAATGGTATTTTATTTGTAAACGAAATAATTGATCGAGAGGAACTATGTGAACAGAGTCTGTCTTGCTCTTTCCATTTGCAAGTGGTAATCGAAAACCCATTGGAACTGTACAGGGTTGAGGTGGAGATTTTAGATGTGAACGATAACTCACCCAGTTTTCCGTGGAGTGAGTTTAATTTGGATATATCCGAGTCGGCGGTACCCGGGTCCCGCTTCCCACTAGAGAGCGCGCAGGACTCGGACGTTGGCAGCAACTCGCTCCGCTCCTATCTGCTGAGTGTGAACGAACATTTCGTCCTGGACATCCAGACGCGTAGTGATGGCAGTAAGTTTGCGGAGTTGGTCCTGGAGAGCCCGTTGGACAGAGAGCAGCAGAATACGCACCAAATGGTGCTGACGGCTGTGGATGGAGGCTCGACAGAGAGATCCGGGACAGCACAGATCAATATAACAGTTCTGGATGCAAATGACAACGCGCCAGTGTTCGACCAGTCTTTCTACAGAGTGAGGCTTGTGGAAAACGCACCGACGGGCACCATTGTGATAAAACTAAACGCATCGGATTTGGATGAGGGTCCTAACGCGGATATCACATACTCTTTCAGCGGGCATGCTCCCATAAAAGTGCGCGAGCTTTTCAGTGTAGATTCGCGCACTGGAGAGATCAGAGTGAAAGGGGTCGTAGATTATGAAAAGGCCAGAATGCATGAGATATATGTGCAAGCCAAGGACAAGGGCCCATCGGCAGTGGCCGTGCACTGTAAAGTTCTGGTGAATATCTTAGATGTGAATGACAACCTCCCGGAGGTGATCTTGACATCAGTGTCCACACCTGTCCAAGAGGACGCACCACCGGGGACAGTGATAGCTGTCATCAGCGTCATGGACAAGGACTCAGGTGAAAATGGGAATGTTGACTGTGAAATTCCACATCATGTCCCCTTCCAGCTCCACTCCTCTTTTAAGAACTATTACACTTTAGTTACTTGTGATTTTTTGGACAGGGAGACTGTGCCAGAGTACAACATCACTCTCACAGCAAGAGATATGGGCGCGCCTCCCTTGTTCACAAGGAAAACTATTTTAGTTCAAGTGTCAGACATGAATGACAACGCACCCCGATTCAAGCAGCCATCATACACCGTCTATTTGACAGAGAATAATGCACCAGGAGCCTCAATTTGCTCGGTTGCTGCCCTGGATCCAGATTCGGACCAAAATGCCTATCTCTCTTACTCTATTCTGGAAGGTGATATACAGGGGATGCCCGTGTCCACCTACGTCTCCATAAACTCAGACAACGGGAATATTTACGCACTGCGTTCTTTTGACCATGAGCAGCTAAGAAACTTTCAGATTTTAGTCCAAGCACAAGATGCCGGTTTTCCACCCCTGAGCACCAATGTTACCGCAAATGTCTTTATTTTGGACCAAAATGACAATGCACCAGTCATAGTAGCACCTGTACCCCAAAACGGCACGGCGGCGACTGAAGTGTTGCCAAGGTCAGTTGATGCTGGTTATCTTGTGGCAAAAATCAGTGCGATGGACGCAGACGCAGGTCAAAACTCGCGTCTGTTCTACCAGGTGCTCCAGGCAAGCGACCCAAGCCTGTTTAGCGTGGCCCTGTACACGGGCGAAATCAGGACGATTCGCCGATTGGTGGAAAAAGACCCCATAAGGCAAAGGCTGGTCATTCTGGTCAAGGACAACGGTCAGCCACCCCTTTCGGCCACAGTTTCCATCATCCTGTCAGTTGTTGACAACGTGCCAGAATCGCTGCCTGATTTCGGCGACCTCACACTGAGCCCCCAGTACCGCTCGAACCTCACGCTGTACTTAATAGTGTCTCTGGGCGCTATCTCGTTCACGTTTCTGCTGGCTATTATCGTCCTGGCCGCGATAAAGGGATACAGGGACAGACATTCCATTCGGGGGTATAACTTCTCTCTGAGTGCATGTTGCGGGTTCCGATCAGAGGAGTCTACCGCTGATGTGTTCAAGAAGTCCAACTTGAAGGTGCAGATAACCACAGGCACCAAAGGATCCACGAACTGCGTTGAGGCAAATGGCAACGGCCCCCTTTCCCAGCCATACTGCTACAAGATGTGTCTGACTCCGGAATCATCCAAGAGCGATTTCATGTTCCTAAAGTCATGCAATCCGATAACTGCGACTCCACAAAAGAATAACGCCAAGGGCGCAGACTACCTCACATCGGGTTGGAGCGCACAGGACTCCCGCAGTCTGATAGTGAACAACCGAGCAACTATTCCGAACGAGGTAAATAGGCCGAGGCATACTGCACCAAATATAATCACATCATACCTCAAAATAATGATAATTTATCATTTTATTTGTATCACTTTGATGATTGTCACTCATGCTTGTTCAACAACTAATTGCAACTGATACATCTGTCAATGAACGGAAAGCAATTTCGCACGAGTCAGGAAAGCTGATTACTTTGAAATACGGCTAACGTTTAAAGTAAAAAATAAAACTAAACGTTCAAAAAAATACTTCCAAAGTCATACTATTAAAATCTTGTGTGAAGACTATGCATTGAAGTGGACTGAGAAACAAATATACTATTAGGAGTGAGTGAGCTAACATCAGGGTCAAACGTCACTAGTTTAATAATCCTTAAAATGGTCCATGGTTAGTCTATCCACCATGGTTTATATGTAATATAGCATAATATATAATTTAATACAATATGAATAAATTGTAGCCCAGGTGATACTGTTAAATTGTATAGGCTTATATAAATTGAGAGGAGGTCATGTGAAGTATTACGTGTAATAAGCAAAACAACTTATTGTAATGTTATTCTGATTGCCTCAGCAATCCAACAATATCCATTTGTCTGTTTAAGAATAAACTGACGTTGCAAGGTCTTGAGAGTTAATAGAGCATGACGTCCATAGTGTGGGACTCATACAGTAATAGATAAAATAATGAATGTATCCGAAAAGTCATTAAATAAATAAATAAAACATGCAGAATGCATATACATATACACTACCGGTCAAAAGTTATAGAACATCTACTCATTCAAGGGTTTTTCTTTATTTTTACTATTTTCTACATTGTAGAATAATAGTGAAGACATCAAAACTATGAAATAACACATATGGAATCATGTAGTAACCAAAAAAGTGTTAAACAAATCAAAATATATTTTATATTTGAGATTCTTCAAATAGCCACCCTTTGCCTTGATGACAGCTTTGCACACTCTTAGCATTCTCTCAACCAGCTTCGTGAAGTAGTCACCTGGAATGCATTTCAATTAACAGGTATGTCTTGTTAAAAGTTAATTTCTGGAATTGATTTCCTTCATAATGCGTTTGAGCCAATCAGTTGTGTTGTGACAAGGTACAGAAGAGAGCCCTATTTGGTAAAAGACCTATTATGGCAATAACAGCTCAAATATGCAAAGAGAAACGACAGTCCATCATTACTTTAAGACATGAACATCAGTCAATCCGGAAAATGTTAAGAACTTTGAACGTTTATTCAAGTGCAATCGCAAAAAACATCAAGCGCTATGGTGAAACTGGCTCTCATGAGGACCGCCACAGGAAATGAAGACCCAGAGTTACCTCTGCTGCAGAGGATAAGTTCATTAGAGTTACCAGCCTCAGAAAATGCAGCCCAAATAAATGCTTCACAGAGTTCAAGTTACAGACACATCTCAACATCAACTGTTCAGAGGAGACTGTGTGAATCAGGCCTTCATGGTCGAATTGCTGCAAAGAAACCACTACTAAAGGACACCAATAATGAAGAGACTTGCTTGGGCCAAGAAACACAAGCAATGGACATTAGACCGGTGGAAATTTGTCCTTTGGTCTGATGAGTCCAAATTTGAGATTTTGGTTCCAACCACTGTGTCTTTGTGAGACACAGTGTGGGTGAACGGATGATCTCCGCATGTGTATTTCCCACCGTAAAGCATGGAGGAGGAGGTGTGATGGTGTGGGGGTGATTTTCTGGTGACACTGTCTGTGATTTATTTAGAATTCAAGGCACAGTTAACCAGAATGGCTACCACAGCATTCTGCAGCGATACACCATCCCATCTGGTTTGGGCTTAGTGGGACTATCATTTGTTTTTCAACAGAACAATGACCCAACACACCTCCAGGCTATGTAAGGGCTATTTTACCAAGAAGGAGAGTGATGGAGTGCTGCATCAGATGACCTGTCCTCCACAATCCCCCGACCTCAACCAAATTGAGATGCTTTGGGATGAGTTGGAATGCAGAGTGAACGAAAAGCAGCCAACAAGTGCTCAGCATATGTGGGAACTCCTTCAAGACTGTTGGAAAAACATTCCAGGTGAAGCTGGTTGAGAGAATACCATGAGTGTGCAAAGCTGTCATCAAGGCAAAGGGTGGCTATTTGAAGAATCTCAAATCTCAAATATATTTTGATTTGTTTAACACTTTTTTGGTTACTACATGATTCCATATGTGTTATTCCTTAATTTTGATGTCTTCACTATTATTCTACAATGTAGAAAATAGTAAAAATTAAGAAAAACCCTTGAATGAGTAGGTGTTCTAAAACTTTTGACCAGTAATGTAAGTATGTATGATCACTGATGCCTGGGGTTGGTGGCTCTCTTGCAACTTCAGATAATCTGCTTCTCCCTAGGGATGCTCCATCGTGCCACAAGGGGGCAATAGTTGCATGCGAGTGTCCATTATAATGGACTGTAGTAGGCCAAGTGTAGAATCTTATTGCAAGACATGATACAACTGTGCTGCCCTTTTTTCCTATTCAATACTTAATTTATTCTTTCATTATTTATTTATTTCAAGTTGCAATTGAAACTATCCACTACATAGTACATCATTTAATATTTCTTACAGACTCATATTTATTTGTGGCAATTCTATGTAATTGATGTGGGTTATCATTTCTGCTGTATTACTAACCTCTCTACGTCCTCAATTTTGCAGCTCAAGCAAGCGAACATGGACTGGACATCGACGAACAATCAACACAATTCAGCACACAAAAGGTCTACAAAAATGCTGGTGGAAAAATAACAAGCGAGCACACAAACACACATTTTACATTCACATTTGAGTCATTTAGCAGATGCTCTTATCCAGAGCGACTTACAGTTAGTGCATTCATCTTAAGATAGCTAGGTGGGACAACCACATATCACAGGCATAGAAAGTACATTTTTTCCCATAGGGGAGGGAGGGCCAAAAGACCAGAGGTGGCAGAATGGAGTGCTCGGGTTGGGGTGTAGGGTTTGAGCATAGCCTGAAGGTAGGGAGGGGCATGAACGCACAGACACACACACACAACAAGGAGTCATTCTAGTTCCTTATTTTTTTATTTTCTTTCCACAGCTTTAGCTCTGTCACCATGGAGAGGACCATCCCACGTAGACCCAGGCCAGACCCTGATGGCTTCTCCTGCCCGGTGGCACCACAGTACTATACCTGGGGTAATCATATGCGTGGTACGTGGACCAGGAACCTACAGTGTCAGAAAATATTCTATACCAATACTAAAAGACAACAAAATACAGACAAGCTTTCTGGATAAATAATTCAAAAACTGACGCCATGACATTCTTCCACACTGTTTAACATGTTGCTATTGCAGAAATCACACTAACTAACTAACACTTTATTATGTGATTTGTTTTGTTAGCAGAATACAAGATGTCCTCCCAGGTCGGAGGGATTGGAGGGGTAGGAAATGTTGGATGTGTAGGAGGGGTTCCAAACCGTTCGTGGACTCCGAGGTACACCCAGTCTCCACCTGCACAGCCACCACCTGACTACCAGCACAATGTCTACATCCCTGGCACACCGTCTGCCTACTGCACTCTGAAGCCTGCACCCAGGGGGGAACTGGATGTCTACAACTCATTCTCTACGTTTGGAAAAAAGAAGGGGTTCATCTCTAGCTATGACCCGAGCTGTGACCAGAGAGAGGACAACATGATAAACAATGACTTTTTTAAATGAATATATTGGAAGAGACTGTGCATACAATTGAATACAATTTTCTGTGGATGTTCATTAACTATTAATATCATCAACCCATAAAGTATAACCCTCTGTGCACAAGGAGAATGAAAATATTTTAGTTATGTTTAGTATGTTTGAATCCATGCTCCTTCGAACACATAACTTATAACATTACAGTATAGTATTTTCTCTCAATACAGCAGTGTCATAATTCTATCTCTTTTAATTAATATAATGTACAGTTTTAGTTGATAATGATAACGATGGTGATGATGAGAATGTGCAGATATAAGGGCAATTATAGCCACTTGTGGGGATAATGGTGAAATTGATCTGAGGATCTCTGTTGCCAGCAGTTATGGCAAATTCTCCTAATGCCTTGAGGGTTGCGTTGTGAAGATTATGCACGGCATTCTGTTAGGCAATCATTTAAAAACATGTATATCATGTGATTGTACTTTATACCTTCATGTTTGACCCGTTTGGCTTCTTAAACATTTATATATGTATAAAATCTGAGATTACTGCTGATTTATTTTCATCAATGTGAGTTAGGACGGGTGGACTGGAGGACACACCAAGCCTTACGTTTGGCTCTGGGACATACATTGTAGTTGTGGCCATAGAAATACAATCTAGATTCAAGAATGTAGATTATATTTCTATGGTTGGAGCCATGTCCATGGAATGTGGCGCTGAATTGACGTAGACCATCTCTGTGACGTTGACATCACAATATGATTATTGTGTCAAAAGTTGAATTCAAAGTATCTGTTGCTCTGGGATTTAAAGAGCCATCTCGCGTTCGTTCTCGTGCTTGTTGCTTTTGCAGTGGGACATCTACAGTGAGATCGAGTTTCTGTTTTTGAGGTGCTGCTGATTATGACAACTTGCAGGGGAGTTTTATCACAGGTATGTATAGCATAATTGAAATACTGTCTTGCATGTTTTACAGACCATTTAGTGGGGTCCGTATATGAGCCTAGCTCCGTCGATATGAAATCAAAGAAGCAGATTAAGAGAAATGGCAATATGTGAGGAAGACTATTATTATTATTATTAACCTTTTGCGTTTCGAATCCACACGTAGAGCAAATGTGCTTTGATATTGGACACTCTCGCCGCTGTTCCCTAAGAATATCCTTCACCATCACACACAGTCAGAGGAAATAACTGTGGCTTGATATCGACATTTACACTAGCTAGGTTTCCATCCAATTGGCGACAGCTTTTCATGCGAATATTCTAAAATCCGCATAAAGGAAATATATAAATTTTTCCACCAGTGGTGTTTCCACCAAACTGACTTGTTGCAGAAAAAAATCTGTGCGTGATGACGTAGTGTACACACAATGTACTTTTTCACTTAAGTTTTCATGTAGGCCTACAGTATAAAAATCTAAAGTTCATTGTGTTTCCATCGCATTTTCAACTCTACTGATAGTTTTGTCACACAAATTGTTGCGTTAAATAGCAAATGTGCCTACTCTGGTCTTGGCATTGCGCTCTAGCCAAAAGCTCGCAGATACAGTGCGGGTAGGCTGTGCGGGTAGGCTAGTCTACATAATGAGATCATTATGGATAAGAGCGAGAATATTCTTTATTTGTCAAACGGCAGTCAAGCATCTGTCATAATTTCTCCAAAATAAGACCATCGATATTTATTGGAAAGTAGCATCAATATCACCGTGCACTTTCACCACCCTGTGAAGTTCATCATAATTTCTTTAATCTGTAGCCTAATAAACTGCATACTTTCCCGAGTCATAGTGGGAGGACCACACAACATTGTATCGCGTGACTCCAAGTTTACTTCGATATAATGGTTATTATATCAATATAACCAACGTTTCCACCACCATTTCTCACATAATTCATTTTACCGACATATAAAGATCCCACCATGTCGAACGAACAAATGATACGTTGGCATTTATACAGTTGTACCTAAACTTCCTGTTTCCATCACAGCTGTTGTGATTTCTTTTTTTGATATGGTATGACTTTACTCGCATAAAAAGTGTGGATGGAAACATTTATAATCACATTTCTGTCAATTATAGCGCTGCTCATTCAAGCAATCTTGTTTGGAGATCCAGATACTGTGTGGTGCTGTCTATGTGGTTTGGTGCTGAATTTCGGTTGGCTCTGAATTTACGCAGACTATCCTTGTGACGTTGACATCACATTACGATTATTATTATTCTATTTATCTGTTGCACTGGTTTTATTTCACCAGATCAGTGTTGCTCAGAGAGGCCCTGTCGCTGTTCTCGTGCTTGTCGCTGTCGCAGTAGGACGATAAAGTGAGGGAGAGGCCATCAAGTTATAGCTTTGAGGTGCTAATTATCACAACTTGCCGGAAGCTTTTTAACAAGTATGAGGGTGTAGAGGGCTTTCGAAAGATTAGATTTCGTCTGCAAACTTGCATTAACGTTACATTCATAATCAAGTTAAACTATTTCACATAGCACACACAATGTCGCTGTTCCTTTACAAATATTAATGACGACTACCCAGCAGACGTCATCACGATTGGGAGGGCAACGCACCGCAGTTGTACCGCGTGGAGGCTTGGCATGAATTCCCCAGTGTAGAAGAGAAGGCTACCGATTGTTTCTCACATAAACAATAGATCGTAGATGTAAAGGTATTCGGCTTCAACGTATTGCTGCAAGTACTGTCATATTTTATCATATTTGATTTGCAATTATGGCTTTATCCATTGCAACTGTATGGACAAGGTGCGCCACGGTTCTCTTTGTATTCAGCGCGATGTGGGGAATTGCTTTGCCCATTACTCGCTACTCTATTCCCGAGGAAATGCAAGAGGGTTCCGTTGTTGCAAACCTGGCTACAGATTTGGGACTCGACGTTCGCGCTCTGGTAACACGCAAGGCAAAGCTTGACATCATCCACAGTAAGAAATATTTGGACATTAACAAAGAAACGGGAGAGTTGTTCATAATTGAAAAGATAGACAGGGAATACATATGCTCGAGCAAGACAACCTCTTGTTTTCTTAAAACGGATGTCATATTTGAAAATCCCATTCGTATTTTTAACATTGAGCTTGAAATCATGGATATAAATGACAATGCACCTGTCTTTCGAAGGGAGACAATGCACTTGGATATTTCAGAATCTACCGCTCCAGGAGAGAGATTCTCTTTGACAAATGCTGTGGATGCAGATGTCGGTGCGAATTCTATTAAGACTTACTATTTGAGCGAAAGCAAGTATTTTACAATTGACATACAGACGGGAAGCGATGGCTCTAAATACGTAGATTTGGTTCTCAACAGTAATTTAGACCGGGAGGAACAGGCGGATCATAATTTAATACTAACGGCTGCAGATGGCGGGGTCCCTGCGCGCTCAGGCACAGCCAGTATCATCGTTAGGGTTTTGGATATCAATGACAATGCCCCCTTTTTTAACCAGCCGATATATGCTATTAATGTAACTGAAAACTCCGCAATTGGAACTGTAGTAATGAAGTTGAACGCAACAGACTTAGACGAGGGCACCAACGCAGAGATTACATATTCATACACGTTATATACATCCGAGAAGACGCAAGAAAAGTTATCTCTAAATTCAAATACAGGTGAAATAAAGGTGAAGGATGTGATTGATTTCGAGGAGAGTCACAGTTTCGATATATATATTCAAGCCAGAGACCAAGGATCGAATTCGTTATCCGGAGATTGTAAAATAATGGTGTTTATTACCGATCTGAATGACAACTATCCTGAGGTTACCATTACAACTTTTAAAAGCACAGTCAAGGAAGATGTTGCCATAGGAACATTAATAGCAGTGATCAGTATAAGCGATAGGGACTCTGGGGACAACGGTGAAGTTGAACTCACTTTGAACCAAAAAGCATCCCTACCCTTCGTTCTCAATAAGTCTTCAGAGAATTACTTCGCTCTGCTTGTTTCAGAACCACTGGACCGTGAGACAATTCCAAGATATGACATCATTTTCATAGTCACAGACAAAGGAACACCTCGCTTATCTGACAATGAGACAATCACCTTGGAGATACTGGATGTCAATGATAACGCACCAATATTCCCCGAGTCATTCTACACAATCCATATTGTGGAGAACAACATCCCTGGCGCACTGTTGACGTCACTCAGTGCTTTTGACCCTGACCTCCATGAGAACCAGTATCTGGTCTATTTTATCATGGAGAAGGAGATCATCAACACGTCTATGTCCATGCTGTTCTCCATTAATCCAGAGAATGGCAACCTTTATGCTCTAAAGACCTTTGACTTTGAAAGGGAGAGGGAGTTTCTTTTCCACATAGAGGCCAGAGACTCTGGGGTTCCTCCACTCAGCAGTAATGTGACAGTTCACATCATCATTTTGGACCAGAATGACAACACCCCACTCATAGTGTCGCCTTGGCGAGCGCAGGGCTCGGTAATTGAAGAGGTGATCCCGAGGTCCACTGATAAAGGATTGCTGGTTGCTAAAGTCATTGCTATTGACACAGACTCATTACAGAACTCACGGGTCACATATCAGCTTCTACAGACCAGTGACTCTACCCTGTTCAGTCTAGATCAGTACAATGGGGAGATCAGGACCACCAGAATGTTCAGCTATAGGGACCCGCGTCATCAGAGGCTGGTTGTTGTCGCCAAAGACAATGGAGACCCCGCTCTTTCGGCTACAGTTACCATCAAGATATCAACAGTAGAACACATGGTGACACCATTCTCAGAAACTACTGAGGTGCCTTTAGAATATGACTTGTTCACAGACTTAAATCTCTATTTGGTCATCGGTTTGGGTTCAGTGTCCTTCCTTCTATTGATCACCATATTGGTGATCATCGTGCTAAAGTGTCAGAAACCGAAGCCCATGAAGATGCCTCCTGCTATGAATATGAATCTGAACAGTCTGAACAGGAACAGTGTGATCAGCAGAAACAGTATCATCAGCCAGAGGAGCTCCACCATAGCCGATTCCACCCTGATCTCCAGTGATGCCTACTGGTACAGCCTGTTTCTAGCAGAGACCAGGAAAGGCAAGGTGGTTGTCAGACAGCCTATAGTACCCAAGGGAGCAGGCTACTTTGTGTCCAGTATACCCAGAAGCACAGGTCCTACAGAGACCAGCGACTCAAGAGCATCCACGCTACAGGTATGCGCACCTCTGAGATGGAGGCCCGGAGCAGTTTTCCTCTTATATTTCCTTATATGAAATGCACACTCCTCCTTCCTTCATGTAATCACACATCTGACAAGGTTGGCTTGATGAAAGCAGTAGCCTTGCTGTTATTGTGCCTATCATGCAGTCACTGATTACATGAATGAAGGATGCGTTCCAAAAATATTCAAACAGGGCCTTGTTTTGTAAAGAACATTATTTCCCCCTTTGAAAAAATATTTTGAAGTCAACGAATAGCCTAGACCAGAGCCACCTCTGCATGTTTGTCACACTCTGGCTCCAGGACTTGTGTATTTGAGCCAGGGTGTATGTTGTTTTGTTGGGTTTTGGGTGATGTTTTATGGTTGCATGTCTGGCACGTTTATTTCTAGGTGGGGAGTTCTGTTGTGTCTATTTCTAGGTTGTGGTTGTGTTTCCTTGTTTGTATTCAATGACTCCCAATCGGAGGTAACGAGTGTCAGCTGTCGGCTCGTTATCTCTGATTGGGAGCCATATTTAAGATGTAGGTTTTCTTGTGTTAGTTGTGGGTTTTTGTTCTATGTTCAGTCGGTGTACTGAGGACGTTACGGATCGTGATTTGTTTTGTCGTTATTTCAACATTAAAGTCATCATGTTCACTCCCAACGCTGCGCTTTGGTCCTACTTTATTGGCGATCGTGACAGAAAAACCCACCACAACGAGACCAAGCAGCAGTTGGATAACGGGTGGTGGAGCCAGAAGAGCGAAGGTTGGGAGAGGACTATGGAGGCCTGGTCCACCGAGAGGAGAGACCCCCAGAAAATTTTTAGGGGGGGGCTCACGACGTCGGGGCAGAAGGTGTACGGCCCGGAGGAGTGCAAGAGGTTGGCAGATATGGCCGCCAGTTTAAGGGGGCCACTGGTTACGAAGGGGATGGAAAGTGTGGAGGCACGGCGAGAGGTACTGGGGGGTGTTTCCAGTCCGGTCCGGCCCGTTCCTGATCCCCGTGTAGGGCCAGGGGTGTGTGTCCCCAGTGCGGTTCTGCCTGTCCCTGCTCAACGCCCCGAGCCTACGGGGTGCGTCGTCAGCCCTGTCCAGCCAGAGCCGTCCGCCAGACAGGATCAGCCAGAGCCTTCCGCCAGACGGGATCAGCCAGAGCCTTCCGCCAGACGGGATCAGCCAGAGCCTTCCGCCAGACAGGATCAGCCAGAGCCTTCTGCCAGACAGGATCAGCCAGAGCCTTCCGCCAGCCAGGATCCGCCAGAGCCGTCCAGCCATGAGCAGCCAGATCCGTCAGCCGGCCATGAGCAGCCAGATCCGTCAGCCAGCCATGAGCAGCCAGATCCGTCAGCCAGCCATGAGCAGCCAGATCTGTCAGCCAGCCATGAGCAGCCAGATCCGTCAGCCAGCCATGAGCAGCCAGATCCGTCAGCCAGCCATGAGCAGCCAGATCCATCAGCCAGCCATGAGCCGTCCAGCCAGGATCCGCCAGAGCCGTCCAGCCAGGATCCGCCAGAGCCGTCCAGCCAGGATCCGCCAGAGCCGTCCAGCCGGGATCCGCCAGAGCTGTCCAGCCGGGATCCGCCAGAGCCGTCCAGCCGGGATCCGCCAGAGCCGTCCAGCCGGGATCCGCCAGAGCCGTCCAGCCAGGATCCGCCAGAGCCGACCAGCCAGGAGCCACCAGAGCCGTCCAGCCAGTATCCGCCATTCAGCCTGGTACTGCCCCTTAGTCCGGTACTGACCCTTAGTCCGGTACTTCCCCGTAGTCCGGTGCTGCCCCTTAGTCCGGTGCCGCCCCTTAACCCAGTGGGGTGTAGTTGGGGGGTGGTAATGTGGAGGAGGCTAGGGAAGCGGGTGGTGACTAAGGTGGGATGGGGACCACGACCAGGGGCAGAACCGCCACCGTGGACAGACGCCCACCCAGACCCTCCCCTAGACTGTATGCTGGTGCGCCCGGAGTTCGCACCTTTAGGGGGGGGTACTGTCACACTCTGGCTCCAGGACTTGTGTATTTGAGCCAGGGTGTATGTTGTTTTGTTGGGTTTTGGGTGATGTTTTATGGTTGCATGTCTGGCACGTTTATTTCTAGGTGGGGAGTTCTGTTGTGTCTATTTCTAGGTTGTGGTTGTGTTTCCTTGTTTGTATTCAATGACTCCCAATCGGAGGTAACGAGTGTCAGCTGTCGGCTCGTTATCTCTGATTGGGAGCCATATTTAAGATGTAGGTTTTCTTGTGTTAGTTGTGGGTTTTTGTTCTATGTTCAGTCGGTGTACTGAGGACGTTACGGATCGTGATTTGTTTTGTCGTTATTTCAACATTAAAGTCATCATGTTCACTCCCAACGCTGCGCTTTGGTCCTACTTTATTGGCGATCGTGACAATGTTTCTGTGTGCTTGCACTGCACACCCTGCAGACTGAGTGACTGTTTGACCCACTTCACAATGTCATATTCATTCCTCTGAGAGGAGGAGCCTATAGACCCTGTGTCGCCTCATTGCAGCTCTCAGCCTTTTATATCTGCTAACACACTCCAGTTAATGAACAGAGTAGTGTACTATTTATAACTACTTCTCTGACCAGGGTTTCCCAAAGAGAGGATGCTTGAGGTTGGTTTGTTAAATAAACCCCTTTATTTCTAAGGATCTATGGGATGTCTGCAGGTTTTATAGGGTTATGCTCTGCTCTAGTCCTGCGGTGTATGGACACAAGTAGGCTATTACTGTGTGCTTTGCAGACATTAACAGAAATACTTATTTGCTTTTAATTTTCCCTGCAGCCATTCACTCCAATTGGTTATGTAAGTCATTGAGCCATGCTAATTCCCAAGTCATGTTGCTGCCACTTCCTCTCCTTCTTTGCTTGCAGTTCATGCAATTTTAATATATAAAAAAACATTGCTTTCCAAGATTGTCTGTATGCTGTTGTCTCAGACACTACAACTCTTTGAGGTCAGTGAATTGAAAACCAGGACTGGGGTTTATGTAATAATAAAACCAACCCGGGGGAGAAGAATGGACTCAAGTGAACTATTTCACAGTTAAGCTTTGTACAGTGTAATGTTAATGGGAATGTCAGTGTTGGCTAAACATTGTATGACATTGTGTGTTTATTCTAATGACATTTGTGTAGATTTGTGTTAGTGCATTTTTTTTTCTGGTTGCAGGCCCAATAAGAATTAATTAATTAATTTCAGCTCTGATTTAGGGACAAGGCAGAGTCTCCTCTCCATTGTACTGACATGGCATGAAAACTAACAAGGGATGGATTGGATTAGTGGAGCGTGTGTTTTTGAAAAGTGTGTGTGTTTTGGACTCTGACCATTGAACCTTTCTCTTTTTCTATTCTAAAGTACTCAAAATGAAAGGAATCCCATTCTACAGCTGGAGGTATGCTGGTTGCTGGTAGCATGTTGTAGGATCACTGTGATTGGTGTGGCTCAAACTAGACTTATGTTTCTAGGCCTGTTGTTTTGGTGCAATTTTCTCTGTTCTGCTCTAATGGCAGGATGTCTAATTGTCACTTTTATCACCCCAAATGTGGGGTGATCTGTGTAGGCAGAGTTCAGTGTCCTTTTTAAAAGGGGGCATGGATTATAAAATGTCAGCAAAGAGCAGACAGACATTGATTCTCAGAGAGGATGCAGAGAAAGGACAATGAATTCCTGCACTCCTAGAAAAAAGGGTTCCAAAAGGGTTCTTCGGTTGTCCCCATAGGAGAACCCTTTTTGGTTTCAGGTAGAACCCTTTCCACAGCAGATTCTACATGGAACCCAAGAGCGTTCTACATGGAACCAAAAAGGTTTCTTCAAAGTGTTCTCCTATGGGGACAGTTGAATAACCCTTTTTGGTTCTAGATAGCACCTTTTTTTGTAAGAGTGTGGTCTCTCCCTTTCTCTATGTTTCGTCTGTCCCCTTCCCCTAACACGCACTGCACACCCTCCTTCCCACTGTCCCCTTCCCCTAACACGCACTGCACACCCTCCTTCCCACTGTCCCCTTCCCCTAACACACACTGCACACCCTCCTTCCCACTGTCCCCTTCCCCTAACACACACTGCACACCCTCCTTCCCACTGTCCCCTTCCCCTAACACGCACTGCACACCCTCCTTCCCACTGTCCCCTTCCCCTAACACGCACTGCACACCCTCCTTCCCACTGTCCCCTTCCCCTAACACGCACTGCACACCCTCCTTCCCACTGTCCCCGTCCCCTAACACGCACTGCACACCCTCCTTCCCACTGTCCCCGTCCCCTAACACGCACTGCACACCCTCCTTCCCACTGTCCCCTTCCCCTAACACGCACTGCACACCCTCCTTCCCACTGTCCCCTTCCCCTAACACGCACTGCACACCCTCCTTCCCACTGTCCCCTTCCCCTAACACGCACTGCACACCCTCCTTCCCATTGGCCTTCATTGTGATGCATCTGTGAGCTATGAATATTAGATTGGGAAATCTCTCTAAAGCGGGAAACCAATCACTCACTGACAGCTGAGATTAGGCCCAAAGTGTCTGCCAGGTCAGAGCAATAATGACAATATGTGGTTTGTTTGGCAGAGACTCATGGCAAAGCACTAAACACAAATAAAGTAGAGGATTAAGGAATGCACTGTCCTGGTCCTGAGCTCTCAGGGTGTACACCTGCCTCAGAGCAGTGGCTGCATCCAGTCCCTCTGTCACACCCACACACATCACATTTGAGCTATGCCCCTGCTCCCCAGCAGCCACCTCTTATCACTGGCCCAATACAAGGGAAAACATTTCAATTATGATCAGCATGGTGTCAGGCAGCGGCCACAGTCTAACTAACACAGGCTAACTGTGGCCTCCGTAGACATAGTACCAAATAGCCCTACACACACACACACACACACACACACACACACACACACACACACACACACACACACACACACACACACACACACACACACACACACACAACACAAACAATTGCACTAAAGTAGTTCAAACACCAGCCTGCCTATCCCCCACTCTCCCAAACTGTGATTTGCATGTCTCTATGGTAACATGTCTCCCTTTCATGTTTCCTTATTTTTGTCATTTGTTTGGATTTATTCAAATTTCACTTGCTTGCTTTTTAATCTGGCCTAGATGCACATGATAGAGCCATTCTGTAATCTGGCCTGATTTCCAATGTCTGTGAGGATAATAAGATAAGGATTTGAACAAATAGCCCATGTAGACAATTTGATGGAGCTCACCATGCACACCTCCCTGCATAATCCAGAGGCATGATAATTGTTTATGTAAGCAACTCTGTATCTAACACCCACCCATGTTTGATTGATGGTGCAGTAACCAGTCAGGTCCCAGTTAAGGGAGCTTATCAGTTGCATGAGTTGTGACTCCTTATAGGCTGTCAGTCAAGCTGATTCCTCCTCTCTTCATCTCCTATTGGTTGACTGTATTTTCTATTTATTGGCAGGATTCCAGGGCCAGCAGTGACCTACCATGATGTCCTCATTCTGGGGTATTCAGCTAGAGAACGTTCAAAGAAGTTAAGAGCTCCACAAACACCCCTCCTTCAATCACTGGGATCCATCAGTTACCTCTGGGGGCAGCTCCTCGAACCCTCTGCCCGAACAGACCACACCAACCACCTCAGCAACTGTAGACTACCTTTATCATCTTCCATCAAGCATGAATCTGCATGGCTACATCAACAGGTACTTGTATTTAGAAAATATCTTAAAGAAGAAAGGAACTTCAAACATTAGGTATTTCAGACAAAAGTTGACTGATGTCATTATGCATAAACCCCTCCCTGGGACTTTTGACCATAAACATGGGACCAGGCACTCAATATCTTCCAAAATCCTACCTTACCTCTCCAGGAAAAACATGATACAAATGGGATATTCTGTCGTGTCCTTGTGAGGGTTCCTCATTGTGATGTCATAATGCGTTATTTAAGCAATAACGCACGAGGGGGTGTGGTATATGGCCAATATACCACGGATAAGGGATGTTCTTAAGCACGATGCAACGCTGAGTGCCTGGATACAGCCCTTAGCCATGGTATATTGGCCATATACCACAAACCCCTGAGGTGCCTTATTGCTATTATACATGTTTTGTCATACCCGTGGTCTACGGTCTGATATGCCACGGCTGTCAGCCAATCAGCATTCAGGGCTCAAACCACCCAGTTTACAATGTGGTTTATACAACGGTGGTTCTAATCCTGAATGCTGATTGGTTAAAACCGCATTCCAGCTGGTGTCTATTCCACAAGTTACCACCGGCTAAATCTATGACGTTAAAATGCCTATTTACTCTGTTCCATCTGACTGCGCAATCCACTGTCTCATCAGCCCAGCCAGACAATTTATAAACTTGATCTCCACTATAAAAAGACATTAGACATTATCTCACATTTCTTTTAGACTAACATTTAGTTTTCAACAGCGGAGATTTGTATATACCTTGCTGTCTGCCTCTCCGACATTTGCAACATTGTTTCAATATTCAAATTCGATCTCCAGCTGTCCCATAGTAATGAACGTGTCAGGAGTCTGGATGAGACAGACAAACAGGCAACGTTTCTCAGCCAGTTGAAATCATGAATCAGCTGGCATCATTTTTATGGATATATAGAAAGAAAAAAATGAAAAAAGGTCAAATGAAACGAAATGCAGCTAGTTTGCAGTCTTACCAGCTTCTGCTTGAAGTGATTGTGTTAGCTGTGTTGTTGGCTAGCTCCTCTGAACAACAGTGTCCTGACGAGAGAGAACATTTTCTATGCCAGGTGAAATCACGCATCATTAGCTCATTCTTCTGCATGTATCCAAATAAATGTCACTAGAAAACAGCTTAAATAAATGCAAATGCAGCTACTTTGTTGTTATTCTGGCTGCACTGTTTGACATGACTGTAAGTTAGCCATAGTTGGCTAGCTAGCAAGCAAGGGATAAGAATGTTGCCAGCCAATATGGCAATGGAACATTTAGAACGAGTGACTGGGTCACGTCCATAGATACAGAACAAAAAGACTGAACAACTGGGTCGCGTCTCTGGCAACTGAACCGATAGAACGGACGACCAGCCGGCTTGGGTAGCAACCCTAGATTTGTGTCGGGACTATATCTTGTGGAAGGATGGAATAGTATTAATAAATTCATCAAAATAAAGTTTTTAATGAAAATATGTCAACCATTATTTGAATATGTTGGTATCCCGTTGTATAAAAGTGATAATGCCCTCGAAGCCGGTGTTTGAAGGATATATTGATGCGGTTTGCCGTGTGCATACTGTAAGTAAGAACTTTAGTTAATTTAGTTTAGAAATAAGACTAACATTTTTCATAATTTGGCTTTCTAGACCGTACCAATTTTGTTGAATGTGTTGAATTATGTTTTGGACTCCGAACATCAGCCTATAGTATGGAATTATTAATTTATTGATACATGGTATGGGATGTGCATGTTGAGTTGCTACTATAAGATAGATCAATACCTGATACATGTCATCCAATGAGCCAGTTAGGAGAGAAGTACCCCATGTTGCTCCACTTCACATTGCAGACAGAGTTAATATATTCTCACAGTTCAAATATTCATGAGCACATTTGACACTGGCACTATATTTAGTATGTTTTGATGATATACATTTCCTTCTCAGCATATCTATATAAAGCACAGACTAGAATCAATTTTTAGTGAGTGATCATGTCCAAAGAAAAAGGACAGTGACAAACACCAGGATATAGCTCCTACCTGCCTAAACAGTGCAATATGAAGGTCAACCAAAAAATGTAGAATATCTGTTGCACTAAAGGGCTTCACTTTACAATAACTTATCATACCTCCGTCTGAGCTTTGTCAACATACCTGCACAGTTCTCTGCCAGGTTCCGATTAATCTATCACTTTCTCCATCCCACACTCCCAGTGTCCCTGCACTGTGAACACCCTCAGGGAATCAGCTAAAGGAGAAATCAGTGTAAAACAGGAGGCTTACGGGAAGAAACCATGTGTATTTTAAATGAGAAATGTTACTACATTCACTTAAGAAATATGACTGTTTAAAACAAATATTTATCGTTGTATATTCCAAATGTATTGTATGTTTGGCATGATACAATACAATACACTGGACATGTTTTTAAAGTTTACAATGTTTTATGAATTTGTATGTTTTTTTATATTTTGACCTAACAATTCTTAATGCTGCTTTATGTGACTTATTCAAGTGCATTCTGTAGCCTACTGTATTATATTTGTAGTGCAATAATACAGCATTCAATTATTTTATCTGATACAATGTACAGACAGACGATCGAAATTATTTTATGAAATTTGAATGGAGCACTCCACTGCTTAAGCATTTCACCAAAATGGTATTTTCAATGTGTCAAAGTGTTCATACATAGAGTAGCTGTTCTCCCAGCAAGACCCTGAAGTGCAAAGATTTAATGAAAGGCATTAGGTCTTAGAAATGAGAAACTAGCAGTGGTGGAAAAAGTACCCAATTGTCATACTTGAGTAAAAGTAAAGATACTTTAATAGAAAATGACTCAAGTAAAAGTGAAAGTCAACCAGTAAAATACTACTTGAGTAAAAGTCTAAAAGTATCTGGTTTTAAATTGACTTAAGTACCTAAATAAATTGTAATTGCTAAAATATACTTAAGTATCAAAAGTAAAAGTATAAGAATAAATCATTTCAAATTCCTTCTATTAAGCAAAGCAGACGGACACATTTTCTAGTTTTTTTTACATTTAAGGATAGCCAGGGGCACGCTCCAACTCTCAGACATCATTTACAAACGAAGCAAGTGAGTCCGCCAGATCAGAGGCAGTAGGGATGACCAGGGATGTTCTCTTGATAAGTGTGAATTAGACTATTTTCCTGTCCTGCTAAGCATTCAAAATGTAACGAGTACTTTTGGGTGTCAGGGAAAATGTATGGAGTAAAAAGTACATCATTTTCTTTAGGAATGTAAAGTAAAGTACAGATACCCCAAAAAACTACTTAAGTAAAAATACTTTAAAGTACTACTTAAGTACTTTACACCACTGGAAACAGACGTGCACGTCAAAATATGGAGGGGAAAGGCCAAAATAAGGAGAGAGAGATAAGGAGAGAGAAACTGTGAAGCCGAGCGTGAGACAGAAAGATTATGCTACTAATACAATTCTATTCCTTTGACATTAGTGCATGACCTTATAGGCCCTACACTCACAATCGATCCAATCTCATTTGAAATGCAATACTGTAATTAAATACTACTGTATATATCTGAATCATATAGGTTGCATGGGAAAACACTAAGCTCTTCCTATACACAGTGATTTGCACTGAATCCAGACCTGGTTGCACCACTCAACTACCACAGACTGCAGTGCAGCCATAGTTTGAAGTTCTAATCAATGTTCCAATTCTCTCTTGATCTCTTTTCCCTATTTAAAGCTCTCTCTGTGTGCATCATGACCTCACCTCCCCTCACACTGTGAGGTCACTGTGTGGGGGAGGTGCTACACTAATGATGGTACACATGTGGGCTCTGCCTACTCTGCCTGTAAGGAGGAAATGCTGCCTGAGCATTGTATAAAGTCACATTTATTTGGGTTACAGAAAATATCCAACTAAATTCAGACGTCATGTGCTCTTTATGGGTGTCATGCATTATACTAGTACATGTGACGTGAGGACAATGAGATAATGGTGCTTAATCCATATTCAAGTCATGATTATTACCAGGGATAAAATGCCATCTGGATGAACCTAGATCCCAGGAGTTAGGAGAGAATATCCTAAGCAGTGGCTGGATGGCTGTGTGATGTGACCTGAGACCTCAAGCTCTACTTTGACAGAACAGATGTTCTGTGGAAACCAACGGAGTGGTTCAAAACCTGTATCGGCGTATCTACTTTGTGTTTTTTCTATACAATATACTTTTTTATATCTGCTGTAATCTCTGCACTTGGCTTGATAGCACAGGAGGGTGTTTGTGCTGCTTGCTTCAGTATCATGCGGATGTGTCTGTCTCTGTTGTGCGGCTACACTGCTTATTCCTGCATTTTGATTCTACATTTTGATTCTACAGTCTACTGTATCTGCCTGCCTTTCTGCAGGGCTTCCTGTGTTCTAGGTGGGTGGGTGGGGGGTGGGGACACAACCCACAACACTGATTGGTAGATGAGAAAGTGTGTATGTGAGAGAATGGCCTTGCTTACATTTTTTATTCAAAAATAGTTTGGATGTTGTTTCTGTTGCTTAATGTCCTGCTTGTAGATGCGGATGTGAATAAAGCTTTAAGAACTGTGCTTCTATGGGTCAGTTTCTTTCTGAAGGCCAGTATTGAAGTTATCGGTGTTGATCGGATACTTAAATTGTCAGACATCGATGATGACCCACTTTCTCACTCCAGTGGGAGGTTAAGATTAAGTAGGAGGTAGAAACACAGCTTTCTCATGGTGATTTTCTTCTTATCTTAAAGACATTAAAGACATGCCTACACCACACATTGAAACACTGATGGATGATCTCTGTTATGACAGCACAGAGCCTCTACCCTGCAGTCCGCTGCAAATGATTGATGGGAGTGGGCTGGTTGCCAGGAACCACATGGCACCTAGGAAATGGTTGCCATGACAACCACACCAGCTTCCTGTGATTACAGAGGAGGGAAGATTATCATGAACACCCTGCTTTCTATTTTGTCTCCGTCACTCCCTCTCTCATTTTGGGCTGTTCTGTACCTCTCCCGCTCTCTGTGATTAAATGTGTCTGCTGTGTGATTGTCTTTGCACCAGATATTTCATAACTCATGACATAATCTCTCTGTTTGACTAGAGTGTGAATGACACTTTATTATCATCATACTGTATGTAATCTAGTGTAATCATCATACTGTATGTAATAAAGTATTGCAGTAATCATATTCAAGCCCCTGCAGAGTGCTCCAGTTACAACAGTCAGTACCTTCTATCTGCAGCACCAACCTACACAAACCTCTACTTTCTTGCTCTCCCTCCCTCTGTCTCAGTATTTCCCTCCCTCTATCTCCCACCATTCTCAGTTGCTCTCTCTCATACACACCTATGCTGATGTGCACACACACACACAAATTCCTCTTTCTATTGGCAGCGTTTTCCTCAACTAAAGCTCTTGTGGTTCAGCACCATGGATAGTGACCCATCTCAAACTTCTGTTGCTATGGAGATGAGCTGTGCTGCCGAGAGAGGTACATTTCTCATTGTCCACTAGGAGTCAGTCAGACATCATACATTAATTGCAAGGAACATATCCTACCTACCCCAAGTTTGAAAGTGTCTATGACTGGAAAATATTAGGTAGTCTTACACACAAGCAAATAATAGGCTAAACATACATTAAAATTATTTATTTTCTAGCAACTGAAGCATTAATCATTGTTTTTACTACACAGGACAAAGATGACTACATTATGACTACAGATGACAGTATTATATATGCTGTATACAGTGGCGATTTTAGCATGTAAATTTTGGTGGGGCAAACTAAAAAAAAAATGTTTGATGCATGCCAGCAAAACCACTACACTACACAACACAACACTAAACAATACATTAATTGGACTATAATGGTGACAAACGGTGCCCGCAAACTGTTAGGTCCTAGATAAAGCTGTCCCAACAGCAGAGTCCCAACAGCAGTCCCAACACCTTACCACCGCTACATCTGGCTATCAGTGGAGCCTTGTCTTGCAGCGAAATAGTTCATTCAGCCTTTTAAAAAACCATAGCTGATATGGCTGACTTTGTTAAACAAATGTGGTTTCTACTGACAATTGAGACAAACTATGGTGTAAGGCAACGACGAGCGGATAAGAGGCAATCCGTAATTTTGATTAAGACATTAATGAGCGAGCTAGGACGGACGTAGTCAATATAACTATTTGTTCAGCACTTTTGAAATGTACAGCGACAGAATTCAGAACATGGCCCGTTCTTACAGTATTCTCTCTGTACACCAAGTCAGAACCGTAGGATAAATAAAGGGGGCATATAAGCAGACAATGAAAGATCTTACAATATTCGATGATAACATTTCTCTAAAACATGCTATAGGCTACATGTGCACCACCAAGTCAGAACAGTAGACTAAATTATGAGGGGTAAATTGACCAAATTATTAGGGTGAGGCACATGGGCTACTAACAGCTTACTACAGAACATACAGTATACCTATCTCCCTGGCATATTACATCATTTATGCAGAAGCATACAATACATTTTTGACTCACCTTGTTGTGCTGTGGCTTTGCCCCACCTGCCCTGAATGATACGTCGCCACTGGCTGTATATCAAACACTACATTATGACTACAGATGACTGTATTATATATGCTGTATATCAAACACTCCAGTAGTTTGCCGAGCACTCACTGCTTATACTTCCTCTTTGTGGGGGTAAGGTTCCAAATTTGTAAAGCTACTTTGTCAGTAATTTTATTGAACCAGATTAATCAGATCCAATGATGTATGACCATCTGTCAGGACAGGTTGCAGCTAGTTGTGCATTGATGTAGCCATAGGGATATTAAAATGACAAAATCTGCATATGACATGCCGACTTGTGTACGTTTTTTTATGTTTGATACTCCCATTTTGACATGCACTCAGCATCGGAGGAGTTGAAGCAAGAAAGTAGACAGGGATCGTGGTAAAGTAAGTGGACTACTGAGAGTCAGAACATATATGACAGGGTAGCAGGTAACGTAGTGGTTAGAGCGTTGGGCCAATAACCGAAAGGTTGTTAGTTCAAACCCCTGAGCCGAGAAGCTCTCTCGCGCTCTCGCTCTCTCTTGCCGATGAGGCTTTGGGTGATTCAATAATAATATGCCATTTAGCAGACGCTGATGCCTGGCCTACAATGAGTGAGCAAGAATTCAGAATAAAACTCTTGAACTTTTCAGAAAAGAGACTCCAGAAACACTCCCCAACGTCTATTCCACGTTGGTTCAACGTAATTTCATTGAAGTTATGTGGAAACAACATTGATTCAACCGGCGTGTGCCCAGTGGGTCATAGAGCGAGGTATGCTCTTTAGACTAGAGAGGGGCCCCATTCTCCTCAAACTAGCCTGGTAGATATTCAGAGCACACTTGACTAGCAAAATGAAGGAGTTAAGTGAAAACACACACAACAGTTAGGAGTAGGCTATCTTGGTTATACTTCGACAGTGATCATGTTCCATATATTCGTTCCTATGTGAGAATTCTAGACTTGAAAGAGATAGCTATCCTTTGATTGATGAATGATTATCCTGAGTAATTGAATGAAGGTAAGTACGAGTAAAAGGGAAAAATCATACCCGTGTTTGTGTGTGTGTGCGTGCGCTCTTGACTGTGTCTGCATGTACGTGTGACTACAGTATTAACATTGTAGGTGTAAGCTATAACACATTACGCGATGAATGATGGCTACGGATGACTGATGGCTATGCATGCCTGATTTTCTATTTACGATGTTGTTTCTATTTAGTCTGGAATTATTATCAGTATAAAACTGTGTGATTGTTCTATGGCAGGATGAGTTTATTGTCTGACTTCTGAGTGCCGCTCCTGTGTCCTGGCTTAACAACCACCCTGACTGTGTATCAGGCGAGTTGTGGGAACTGAACGCGAGTAGACGTCCGCTAAACAAGAGTGGTGGTTGGACGGGAGCTCTCCATGGTGCTGAAATCAGACTCCAAGTGGTTTCTTTATTTTTTAACGTTTTTGGGGGGGAGCGTTCTTCCTTTTCATTAGTCATATATTATGTCCCCTTTTTCTTCGACTGACTTTTTACTGATAAAAGCCACCAGACATTTATCTAGTTGGATTGCGCGTAAGAATTTAACAGCGCTGCACAAAACTTTTCACCTCTTTTCAGTCTGCCCTCCTGTAGCCTATGCCAGCTTTTTTTCTCTGGAACCAGTTTACGGTTCTCTTGTGGGCTCTTTTGTCAGTCAAGTTACTCTCCACACGGTGTCAGTGTCTACCAGCAAAACAATAATTTACTCAACTCCACCTAGGGACTAGCAAAAAGCCTATTTTGCGCCGACTATCAGTGAAATTGCAATGAGGTGGAAGACAGTGAGGTTGTTTCTCCTTAGGATAGCAACATCTTCCATTGTTTTCATTTGGTTCTCTTTCTTTCCGTCACAATGTACGGATTACATTTGTGAAAGGATTACTTAACAATAACTGCATTCGAGAACCGTGAATGGGTTTGGATTGTGAATCTATTTTGGCTGTTGCTTTGTATTCCGGGTGCTGTGTCTGGACAAACTACTTATTCCGTTTCCGAAGAGTTAAAAGCGGAGACATTTGTTGGGAATTTGGCTAAGGATGTACATCTGAAAGTGACTGAACTGGAGGCACGCAGGATTCAGATTGAATCTGGAACATTTAAGAAACATTTTGAGGTATATTTGAACACTGGGGCTTTCTTCCTTAGCGAAATGATAGACAGAGATGAGCTTTGTCCTAACAACCTTGTTTGTACTGAAAGCTTGGAGGTTATTGTTATTAATCCTTTACAAATGTAAAATGTTGAAGTAAATATACTAGACATAAACGACAATGCACCACATTTTCCTGTGAAATCGCAGACTATTCGGATTGTTGAGCTAACTGCACCAGGAGCTAAATTTCCTCTGCCTACAGGATGTAGGAGCAACTCTACTGAGTCTTATAAACTCTCCCCAAATGCCCTTTTCACACTAGAGGTACATACTGAGGCTGATCGTGGTCCATCAGTAGAGTTAGTGCTACAGAAAGCTTTAGACTGAGAGAAACAAGCTGTGATCAAACTTGTACTGATTGCTATTGATGGAGGAAAGCCTCCGAGATCAGGGACCACAGAAATAATTGTCAACGTACTAGATGCAAATGGTAATGCCACAGGTTTTTTCCAAGGCCCTATAAAAGGCAAAAGTCTTAGAGACAGCACCCATTGACACTACTATCCTAAGGCTTGATGCAACATACCTAGACGAAGGTATGAATGGTGAAATAATGTATTTGTTCAGCAAACAAACAAGGGGGAGGATATGATAGATTTGCAATCTACTAGAGCAATGGGAAATAACCGTGGCAAGGCCTTTAGATTATGAGGAGACCAGTGTGTATGAAATCCGAGTAGAAGCCCAGGACCGAGGCCACTTGCCTCTCGCCTCGCCTCACATTGCAAAGTGTTGGTAGAGGTAGTTGACATAAAGGATAATGCCCCAGACATCAAACTCTCCTCCCTTTTGGAGAGTGTTAGAGAGGACGCAAATAAAGGTGTGGCAATTGCGCTTATCACGGTTATTTCTTAAAATTCTAAGCTGTTTGGGGGATTCTAAGCTGACATATGGAATTGTCTTAAAATGGTTATACTATGGATAATTTAGCTATTTGATTTGGAACTTTAGGACCCCTTTAGGTATAATTTTTTGGGGGATAAAATATTGAATTTGGACTTTACTACTATAGCCCAGAGAAACGCATTGAATAAGGTAGCTCTGCCACATTTCACGCAGATGCGGAAGTGCGACATCGGCGGATGCGGTGGATTGAGATCACAGGTGGTTGGTGGCACTTTAATTGGGGAGGACAGTCTCGTGATAATGGCTGTAGCGGAATAGGTGGAATGGTATCAAATACATCAAACACATGGTTTTCATGTGTTTGATGCCATTCCATTTGCTCCATTAGGCCAATAGTATGAGCCGTTCTCCCCTCAGCAGCCTCCTGTGATTGAGATGCATCCAATGCAAAAAAAAACATATCTTGAGCTTAAACTGACGGATTTTGATGGGGATTTTTCAAAAATGTTACTTAGATTGAGGTACCAGTGCGTCAATCACTCTAGGGGGATTTATTGATAAGGATGGCGGTAAAACCGGGAATGTGCATTGTGCCATATCTGGTGGCTCACCATTTCTATTGGAGTCATCTCAGGGTAAATACTACTGCCTCGTCCTTGGAGAAACGCTGGACAGGGAAATCAACTCTCAGTATAATGTCACCATCATAGCCACAGATGAAGGGACCCCGTCTTTGTCCAGTACTAGTATTATTACTCTGATGTTAATGACAATGCGCCACGCTTTCCAGAACCCATTGTTAATGTGTTCTTAAAAGAAAATAGTCTGGCAGGATATTTTATATCTGTTGGGATTGCGCTGGATTCAGATTCAGAAGCAAATGCTCAAATATTATTTACTAGAGCCCATAAATAGGCCTACAGCTTTGCAGACACCTGTCAATGTGAATTCTGCAACAGGTAAAATGTACAGCATGCAGTCAGTGAACTATGAAGAAGTGAAACAGTTCCAGTTCCAAATTCAGGCCACATACCCTGGTGTTCCTCCACTAAGCAGCAAGGTCACTGTCAACGTTTTTATTGTGGATGAGAATGACAACAGTCCTGTGAATCTCCCGCCTTATTCTGACCACGGCTCCGTTAATTCTGAGAACATTCCCTATTCTGCTGAAGCGGACAAATTGGAACCAGCAATGAACACCACACACCCGGAGCTGGTCTTCCTCCAAATCTACCCAGCAGTACGACGTGTGTTTAGCTCTGACAGACTGAAGAGTGAGTGAGTAGATTTCCCCACGCCATTTCCACCTGCTGATGCTGAGCTGATCAGTATTAATGGTGGGGACACAGATGCTTCCCAACACTATATTAGCATATTCTATATCATTCTACTAATAGTGTTTTGAAACAGTTACTTACATGTGCCTGTAAGGCATTGTTGTTATGTTTTTATCTTTGCTGCTAATTAATAGGCAAAAGATCCAACCAAAGATCCAGGTTTGGAAAGAGCATTGTTTTGTACTGGTTTGAGAGTAGGCACATATGAACATTTGCAATCCCACCTGTGCTAGAGTGGCTACCAGGAACTATTGACTACGCTGTAAAAACAAACAAACAAACAAACAAACAAACAAACAAATAATCCTGTTGTTTTTAAGGTAACTTACTGGCAGCCGTTACCTGTAAATTACTGTAAAAGTATGTTAGCGTAAATTCCAAAGACATTTGGTTTAACAGTATATTATGACCCTTTCTCTTCAGAAAAGGGCTGACTGTTTTCATGTTTCAACGCTGGGAGTCGCTGTTGACCATGATAGAAATGCACCTGATTGAAATCCTGGGCTCCTCCTGTCCTTAGCTACAGGGTGTCTATATGTAGGCTAGCATAGCAGTGGAGCCTTTGTTGAAGAACACATTTAAATACTTTGAGGTACAGATAAGTCGTCTGGGTGGAATGTCGTGAATTTTTAGTTCTACTCCTACCTAGTTTTCAATCTGATCAATTTTGGATTACTCTGGATTACGGTGTCAAGGAGCTGAGCAGCGATGGGTTTGTGTGACCGTAGGATACGTGTTTGGATACAGTGTTTTGTGCTTCTTTATTCATGGGGATTGTGTTCCGGACAGACCATCTACTCGGTGTCAGAGGAGGTGGATAAAGGCACAGCTGTTGGAAATATCGCCAAAGACCTCAATCTAAATGTGCAAGATCTGGAATCAAGAGGATTTGAGATTGTAACAGGATCGAATAAGAGGTATTTTGACATAAACCGGGAGTCTGGGCTTCTGTTTGTCAATGAAAGAATCGACAGGGAGATGCTGTGTCAGAATTCAGTCAAATGTTTTGTAAATGTTGAAGCAATTTTGAAAAATCCAACTAATCTCCATCACATTGAGGTTAACATTATAGACATAAACGACAATGCACCTTCATTCCGAAACTCAATTCATATCTTCAATGTTACTGAATATGCCTCTCCAGGAGAGAGATTTTCTTTGCCTAAAGCTCAGGACATGGATGTCGGCAGTAACTCTGTGAAAACCTACAAGCTGAGTCCAAATGAACACTTCTCCCTGGATGTACAGAGCGGTGGCGAGCAGATGTTTGCTGAGCTAGTGTTACAGAAACCTTTAGACCGAGAGAAACAGGCTGTGATTAAGTTGATAATGACTGCTGTTGATGGAGGAAAACCTCCTATTTCCGGGACACTACAGATTATTGTCAACGTTATTGATGTAAACGATAATTCCCCATTTTTCAGCGAACAACTCTACAAAGTTCAAGTTCCTGAGAATGTCCCAAGTGGAGCAACAATTCTTACTCTAAATGCGACTGATTTTGATGAGGGTGTAAACGGAGATATAGTTTATTCTTTAACGACAAACGAAGATTCAAAAAATACAGAAATGTTCTCCATTGATCCACAGTCGGGAGTTGTCATCTCTAAAGGCAAAATAGACTATGAGGAAAGTACCGCATTTGAGATTCGTGTACAGGCTAAGGACAGGGGTCTCCCTCCTCGTAGCAAGCAGTGTAAAGTCTTAGTTGAAGTGCTTGACGTGAATGACAATGCTCCAGAGATAGCTGTAACATCACACATGGGCGCAGTGAAAGAGGACTCTCTAATTGGCACCGTTGTCGCGTCCATAAATGCAATAGATAAAGATGGAGGTAAAAATGGACATGTTATGTGTGCCATAGTGGGAGACGTTCCTTTTAAACTGCTCTCTACTTATAATAACTATTATTCTGTTGTAGTGGACGGACCTCTAGACAGAGAGAGAACTTCGCAGTATAATGTCACGGTCAGTGCTAAAGATGAGGGCACCCCACCTCTCTTCAATACCACTGTTATTACAGTTCAGGTTTCTGATGTGAATGACAACCCACCTCGCTTTTCAGAACCCATAATAAACGTTTTTGCAAAGGAGAATAGTGCCGTGGGAGTTTTAATTTTAAGCTTGACTGCAAGTGATCCCGATGTCAATGAGAATGCTCAAGTTGCGTATTCGATGCTGGAAACTAGCAACAACATCCCTTTGTCTATGATGATAAACATTAACTCTTTAACTGGTGAGATTTATAGCATGCAGTCTTTTAACTTTGAAGAAGTAAAAAAGTTCCAATTTCAAGTTCAGGCCACAGACTTCGGTGTTCCTCCACTAAACAGCAACGTCACTGTCAACGTTTTTATCCTGGATGACAATGACAACAGTCCTGTGCTTCTCCCGCCTTATTCTGACCACGGCTCTGTTCATTCTGAGAACATTCCCTATTCTGCTGAAGCGGGCTACTTTGTGGCCAAGATCAGGGCTGTAGACGCCGACTCTGGTTATAATGGGCTCCTTTCTTATCACATCGCTGAACCAAAGGGGACCAATCTCTTCAGAATTGGAACCAGCAATGGAGAAATAAGGACTAAGAGACGAATGAGTGACAATGACTTAAAAACTCACCTGTTAGTCATTTTGGTGTCTGATAATGGAGAACCGTCCCTGTCTGTGACTGTGTCTATTGATGTTGTGGTCTTTGAAAGTACAGGTGACATGCAGACAACTTTCAGGCAACTGCCTGTAAAGGAGGAACGTTTCTCAGATTTAAATCTGTATCTGCTTATTGCCATTGTGTCAATATCAGTGATATTTATACTGAGCCTCATCAGTTTAATAGCTGTAAAGTGCCACAGGACAGACGGCAGATTCAGCAGGTACAGCGCCCCAATGATCACCACACACCCTAACGGGAGCTGGTCTTACTCCAAATCTACTCAGCAGTATGAGGTGGGTTTTAGCTCCGATACACTGAAGAGTGACGTGGTAGTTTTCCCCACACCGTTTCCACCTGCTGATGGCGAGCTGATCAGTATTGATGGAGGGGACACTTTCCAAAGGACACGAACTCTCCCTAACACAGAGAAGGTAAGGGCAACTATTATTATTATTTTTTATTGCGTTGTGTCGTTTTTTTCCACTGAAAGATTATTATTATCTTGCTTGCACTTTGTATATATTTTCTTAAATATGTAAATAAATAAAAAATATTGCACGAATTAAATCCTATATTACTTACTGAAACTGTTCAAATTGTATTGGTGCGGTTTTGGTTAGGTAAAAAGAAGCTCAAAATCAATCAATGAGGTACTGTATAAAGCGTCACTATTCAGCATCATGGACAGCGACATACGGCTGCTTTGATTAGTGTCAGTCTCATTCCTGCTCACATGTTTTCTCGATTAAATTGATGCAATGTTATTAATATTCTCCTCTATTATATAAATATACCAACCTGTCGAAATATAGTAGTTCGGTTGTTTATTGTAGAAGCAACAACTAGTAAAGACAAAAATGTATGTGTACACCATAGAATGTAAGAGCTCTTGGTGTCGCTGTAGACCGTGATTATATTCAGCTGACTGCTATGTGGGGCTCCTTCCTCCCCTAACTCCCACTGCTGAAGGTAGAGTCAGGGGATGCACTTTAGATAGGCCTGTATGTAGAAAAAACCGTGGAATACTAGAGATTTGTCTTGTAAAACGCGATCTTAGCAATATTACGAATCTACTGTAAACAACTCACAGAATAATCAGACGGTCAGTACATTGTGGATATTGTTGGATTCGGATTCTGCTGCTTCTTTGTTTATGGCATTTATCTTCCGGTCAGATCGTCTATTATGTCTCAGAGGAGGTGAACAAGAGAACCGTTATTGGGAATATAGCCAAGGACCTGAATCTCAATTTTCAGGAACTTGAGTCCCATATGCTTCAGATTGTATTTTGTTGTGAACCTAAAAACTGGCGTCCTATTGGTGAATGAGAGAATCGACCTGGAGGAGCTTTGTGAGACCAATCAGAAGTGTTCTTTAAATGTGCAGGCCATTGCGCACAATCCTCTAAACATTTTTCGTGTTGAAATAGAGACACTGGATATAAATGATAATGAACCTAATTTCTTGGTAAATTCACTGGCATTAAATGTTTACGAAAACGCTGCTGCGGGAGAGCGATTTCTTCTGCCAGTGGCTGAGGATGCGGATGTGGGCCGATGTGGCCAGTATTAATGGAGGAGATACTGTTCAAAGGACTCAAACTCTGCCAAACAGTGAGAAGGTAAGGACAACTTTTCATAATAAATATTTTTTGTCATTGAGTTTAGATGTATTTTTTTTTACTGACAAATTGTTATCATCTTGCGTGTATATTCTACACATTCTTCTTAATTTGAATCCCTTCTAACTTGACGAGAGAGTACAACTTGTGTGGGTATGTTTAGGTTAGGTCAAATCCAGCTTTGAATGCTGTGGTGTTTAGCGTTTCAATTCAGCTCTATGGACAGCGACATACGACTACTTGCATTGGTTTGTGTCAGACTCGTTCATACTAACATGTTTTCTGCAGCACGGTTGTTTTGTATTATTTTTGAACCTGTCAAAATATTATAGTTTTTTGGGTTGTTTATTGTAGAAGTAACAACCAGTATAGACATGCACATGCCTGCGCTTAATTTATGCTAAATAGTTATCCGCAGTCTCTAGTGCCAGGGGTAGTTTCGAAAGCCCTTTGTTCCATATTGACATGTGCTAGCAAGTCTCTCACTCTACATGATGTATTTGGTCGTGTTTGCAATGTCGCAGAACTCTTAATCGTTTTGGATACTCATGCGTATTACGCATGACCAACCCAGCTTTTTTATAGTTCGAAGATGCGTTCTTGTTATAGTTGTATCCTTTTATTTGAAATAGTACTCTTTAAAAGGTTGATTTTGGCCACAATTGGTTTGTTAACAGTGACGGTGGTGTAATTGACACATAACAGATTAGTTTTGTCAATAGTATTTATGCTGTAGCCTATACATACAGAAAACACAGGATGTCGCTGTTGACCATGATAATTATTAATAGGAGGATTAATGCTGGACTCCTTCTCTAGTGAATACCAAAAAGGGAATCGAGTTGAAACCAGTTTTTTGTTTTGGGAGGAGAGGGAAATTATAGTTTGTCTTTTTGTCCGAGATCACTTTGGTTATACTAGCACGGACTAGCAGAGCCTGCATTAGGCTATGCACATTTTTCCCCTTTGAGTATTGTTGTAATTAGCGCTTACTTGTACAGCGATGGGCCTGTGCGACCACAGAAGACGTGTTAGGATACGATATATTCTGCTGCTTTGTTCATGGGGATTGTGTTCTAGACAGTTCGTGTATTCCGTCTCAGAGGAGGTGGATAAAGGCACATTTGTTGGAAATATAGCTAAAGACCTAAATCTAAATTTGAAAGAACTGGTTTCGAGAGAGATTCAGATTGTAAGGAGGTATTTTGATGTCGACGTGAAGACGGGTAATCTTTTTGTCAATGAGAGAATTGACCGAGAAGCCCTCTGCCCAAACTCAGTAAAAGGCTCCTATTGATGTTGAGGCGATATTGAATAATCCTATTTATATACATCGTATTGAAGTTAACATTGTGGACATAAATGACAACCCGACATCATTTGCGGAGCGCATCCACGTTGTCAATATGACTGAATCCGCCTTTCCAGGGGACAGATTTCCTTTACCGTTCACCAGTGATGCGGATGTTGGAAGTAACTCTGTAAAAACCTACAAACTGAGTCCAAACGAACTATTCTCTCTGGATGTACAGAGCGGTGGCGAGCAGTGTGTCTGCTGAGTTAGTGCTACAGAAAGCTTTAGACCGAGAGAAACAGGATGCGATAAAGCTTGTACTGACTGCTGTTGATGGAGGAATACCTCCACGATCCGGAACTCAACAGATAGTAATTCACGTAATAGATGCGAACGTAAATACTCCGACTTTCTCCAAACCTCTCTATCAAATGCAAGTGTCAGAAAATGTTGCATTTGGAACATAATTCTAACTTTAAACGCAACAGACTTAGACGAGGGGGTGAACGTTGAAATTGAATACTCATTCACTGGGAAAGGAGAAATGGGCCCTCAACATGTCTTTAAACTCAACCAGCATACTGGTGAATTAACAGTAAAAGGGCGTTTGGATCACGAGGAAAACCCTTCATTTGAAATCCGTGTACAAGCAAAAGAGAAGGGTAATCCACGAAGGAGTGCCTATTGCAAAGTCATAATTGAAATACTTGATATGAATGACAATTCCCCTGAGATAATAGTGACGTCACCTCCTGTCGCATTGCAAGAGGATGCTAAGAAAGGAACAGTTGTGGCTTCAATAAATGTGCGTGACAAAGATGGTTGAAAAAATTGACTCATCAAGTCCGAAGTAATCGGAGATGTTCCTTTTAAATTACAGTCATCTTATAAAAACTATTACTCTAGTTGTAGACGGGCCTCTGGACAGAGAGAGTGCATCTCTTTATAATGTAACTATTAAAGTCACAAATGAAGGGACCTCACCTCTCTCCAGCGCTAGTGTTATTATGTACACATTTCTGATGTGAATGACAACGCGCCAAGCTTTCCAGAGCCCATAATGATCGTGTATATCTATGAGAATAGTACAGTGGGGTTCCTGTTGGCAGCGTGACAGCGAATCACCCTGATATCGATGAAAACTCTACATTTACTTACGCACTGGAGAAATATACAGCTTGCAGTCATTTAACTACGAGGAGATAAAAACATTCCATTTCCACGTTCAGGCCACAGACTCTGGTGTTCCTCCACTAAGCAACAATGTCACTGTTAAAGTTTTTATCCTGGATGAGAATGACAACTGTCCTGTGAATCTCCCGCCTTATTCTGACCACGGCTCTGTTCATTCTGAGAACATTCCATATTCTGCTGAAGCGGGCTACTTTGTGGCCAAGATCAGTGCTGTAGACGCCGACTCTGGTTATAATGGGCTCCTTTCTTATCATATCTCTGAACCAAAGGGGACCAATCTCTTCAGAATTGGAACCAGCAATGGAGAAATAAGGACTAAGAGACGAATGAGTGACAATGACTTAAAAACTCACCCGTTGGTCATTCTGGTGTCTGATAATGGAGAACCTTCCTTGTCTGTGACTGTGTCTATTGATGTTGTGGTCTTTGAAAGTACAGGTGACATGCAGACAACTTTCAGGCAACTGCCTGTAAAGGAGGAGAGTATATCAGATTTAAATCTGTATCTGCTCCTCGCCATTGTGTCAGTAGCAGTGATATTTATACTGAGCCTCATCAGTTTAATAGCTGTAAAATGCCACAGGTCAGAAGGCAGTTAAAGCAGGTACAGCGCCCCAATGATCACCACACACCCTGACGAGAGCTGTTCTTACTCAGTATGAATGGAGCGGACACTTTTAAAAGAACACACACGCTTCCAAATAGTGACAAGGTAAGCTATTGTTTTCTTTAATGACCCCATATTCAAAACCGTGATTGTAACCTGGTGTTTTTGGTGTGTTTCTATTGTGGATTTCGGTAATCTTGTTTAGGCCTAACTTCAGTTATCTCGAAGGTAGGCCTATATTGGCCTTTTAGGTAACGAAATGTGACTTGCCAGTAGGAAGTTATATTTATGTAAGTAGTTTTGTATTATCTATAATTTTAGGAGATTCGTTTTTGGATTATTGTAGTTGATAAAAATTACGCCATTAAGAGGAGTTATTCAAGCATCCATTCAGCACCACGGACAGCGATTCGGTTCGGCATGCGCTTATCACTTCTCAGTTGCGTAAATAGGTCTTGTAGCATTCTCCTTTATCCTTAAAAAATATATTTTACAATGCATTTCATTTTGTCAGACTATGTTTAGGCTACCAGTCGTTAAACAGCAGAGATCAGTGGCGATTTTAGCATGTACAGTGGGGAGAACAAGTATTTGATACACTGCCGATTTTGCAGGTTTTCCTACTTACAAAGCATGTAGAGGTCTGTAATTTTTATCATAGGTACACTTCAACTGTGAGAGACGGAATCTAAAACAAAAATCCAGAAAATCACATTGTATGATTTTTAAGTAATTAATTTGCATTTTATTGCATGACATAAGTATTTGATACATCAGAAAAGCAGAACTTTAATATTTGGTACAGAAACCTTTGTTTGCAATTACAGAGATCATACGTTTCCTGTAGGTCTTGACCAGGTTTGCACACACTGCAGCAGGGATTTTGGCCCACTCCTCCATACAGACCTTCTCCAGATCCTTCAGGTTTCGGGGCCAACAGTTGTTGCCTTCTCACCAAGCTGCTTGCCTATTGTCCTGTAGCCCAACCCAGCTTTGTGCAGGTCTACAATTTTATCCCTGATGTCCTTACACAGCTCTCTGGTCTTGGCCATTGTGAAGAGGTTGGAGTCTGTTTGATTGAGTGTGTGGACAGGTGTCTTTTATACAGGTAACGAGTTCAAACAGGTGCAGTTAATACAGGTAATGAGTGGAGAACAGGAGGGCTTCTTAAAGAAAAACTAACAGGTCTGTGAGAGCCGGAATTCTTACTGGTTGGTAGGTGATCAAATACTTATGTCATGCAATAAATGCAAATTAATTACTTAAAAATCATACAATGTGATTTTCTGGATTTTTGTTTTAGATTCCGTCTCTCACAGTTGAAGTGTACCTATGATAAAAATGACAGACCTCTACATGCTTTGTAAGTAGGAAAATCTGCAAAATTGGCAGTGTATGAAATACAGTGTATGAAATATGCATGCCAGCAAAGCCACTACACAACACACCACAACACTAAACAATACATTCATTGCACTATAACGGTGAAAAACGGTGCCCACAAACTGTTAGGGCCTACATAAAGCTGTTCCAACAGCAGTCCCAACATCTTACCACTGCTACACCTGGCTATCAGCAGAGCCTTTTCTGGCAGCGACACAGTTAATTCAGCCTCAATCCGTAATTTCGATTAAGACATTAATGAGTGAGCTAGGATGGATGTAGTCAATATAACAATTTGTTCAGCACTTTTGAAATGTACAGCGACATCATTCAGAACATGTGCTGTTCTTACAGTATTCTCTCTGTACACCAAGTCAGAACCGTAGGATAAATAAAGGGGGCATATAAGCAGACAATGAAAGCTCTTACAATACTTGACGATTACATTTCTCTAAAACAGACTATAGGCTACATGTGCACCACCAAGTCAGAACAGTAGGCTAAGTTATGAGGGGAAAATTGACCAAATTATTAGGGTGAGGCACATGGGCTACTAACAGCTTACTACCCAACATACACTTAGTATTACTTTCTTAGCTACAGTACAAATATCTCCCTGGGATATTACATCATTTATGCAGCAGTATACAAGACACCTTTGGTCTCACCTTGTTGTGCTGTGCTCACTTGAACAGGAAGGTGTCGCGGAGGTCCTTCGTGGGCAAATTTTGTCATCAAACTTTGTCATCAGAGTCTGGCATTCTCTGGATTTATGGTGTTTTCAAGACAACGGGGAACTCTGAAAAAAACAAGGTATAATCATGATGACATCAGTGATCTTCAGGATGGAGCTCTAGAAAGAGGCCCGAGATCCCGACTTGCAATTCCGAGTTGGATGTCCGTTCAAAACGTATTTTCCCAGTCGGAGCATGTTTTTTTCAGAGTTCCCAGTTGTCTTGAACTCACTGAAGTTTGAGATTTCCCAGTTCTGAGTTTCCAGTTGTTTTGAGCGCGGCAGAAATCATGCTGGATTGACAGCATGATTATCATTTTAAGCTTGGAAAAGAGACCCTTAAACCCAAACGTGGACCACACACCCACTCCACTGAATAGCAGGCTAGTGATTGCTTTGCAATGCTTGCAGTTAGCCACTAATTCCTTCCAAACCACTCATTGTTGAATTTGCGATTTCCAACTTGTTGAGTAATGTTTTTGTCCAATTGCCGATGAGCACCAATATGTTTTATCTATAATTTATCTTCCCATGACAAGGATTGAAAAGGATTTGCCAGTAGATTGTCGACTTGATTCATGATGATGACTGCTAGCTTGTTAGCTAAGATTTTGGAAGTATGATGTTGTGATCAGTCCAATCAAAGCTACTGTAGATATAACGTGATTTGACATAATTTTATCTGTGGCCAATGATGAGCCTTCTTGGATGGGCACTTCTAATGTAACTGTCACGCTCTGGCTCTAGGGACTCTTTTAAGTTGAGCCAGGGTGTGTAGAGTTTATGTTTTGTGCTCGTTGTGTCTAGTCTAGTTTTTATATATCTATGTTGGCCAGAGTGGTTCTCAATCAGAGGCAACGAGTATCAGCTGTTGCTGGTTGTCTCTGATTGGGAACCATATTTAGTCAGGTGTTTTCCCACAGTGTTTGTGGGATCTTGTTCCGTGTTGGTTTGTGTTTTGCACCTGTGGACGTCACGTATCGATTTGTTGTTTTGTTCGTGTATCATTTAATAAATAAGTATGTTCACCTTCCACGCTGCGCCTTGGTCCTCTATATCCGACGATCGTGACAGAAGATCCCACCAATACAGGACAAAGCAGCGTGCCCAGGCAGGAGAGGAGAAGCGGCGCCAACCGGGCAGTCGTCGGACAGGCGAGGGGCACCCCCAATAAATGTTTAGGGGAGGGCACATGGCAGGGACGACGGGGCCACTGGAGGCAGATAAGGGGCGAGTTGGTGGACGAGGAGAGAAGGCCACCGGGTTACGGGAGCCATTGGTGTATAGAGGGAAGGGAAATGTAGAGGCACGGCGAGAGGTACTGAAGTGTGTTGCCAGTCCGGTCCGGCCCATTCCTGATCCCCGTGTAAGGCCAGTGGTGTGTGTTCCCAGTACGGTCCAGCCTGTTCCTGTCCATCGCGCCAAGCCTATGGTGCGCGTCGCCAGCCCGGCCTGTTCCTGCCCCTCGCACCAAGCCTATGGTCACGTCGCCAGCCCGGCCCGGCCTGTTCCTGCTCCCCGCACCAAGCCAATGGTGCGCGTCGCCAGCCTGGTCCGGCCTGTTCCTGCTCCCCGCACCAAACCTGTGGTGCGCATCGCCAGCCCGTGCCCGTTTCACCGGTGCCTGGTCAGGTACCGGTCAGCTGCTCCACACCGGAGCCTGAGCAATCCGCTCCACCGAAGTCCAGTCTAGCTCCAGCCAGTGGGGCTAGACCAGACCAGGGGCACTACGGGGGGGTTAGTAGAGGGTGGTGGTCAAGCCCGGAGCCGGAACCGCCTCCGAGGAGGAATGCCCACCCAGCCCTCCCCTGTTCGGTGATGTTTAGGCGCGGTCGCAGTCCGCGCCTTTAGGGGGGGGGGGTACTGTCACGCCCTGGCTCTAGGGACTCTTTTAAGTTGAGCCAGGGTGTGTAGAGTTTATGTTTTGTGCTCGTTGTGTCTAGTCTAGTTTTTGTATATCTATGTTGGCCAGAGTGGATCTCAATCAGAGGCAACGAGTATCAACTGTTGCTGGTTGTCTCTGATTGGGAACCATATTTAGTCAGGTGGTTTTCCCACAGTGTTTGTGGGATCTTGTTCCGTGTTGGTTTGTGTTTTGCACCTGTGGACGTCACGTATCGATTTGTTGTTTTGTTTGTGTATCATTTAATAAATAAGTATGTTCACCTTCCACGCTGCGCCTTGGTCCTCTATATCCGACGATCGTGACAGTAACTCTATGGCACACCCAAGGGACTTGCATTTTCGAGCTCTACCCTTAGACTTTGCAGTGAAGTAGTGTCCCCATAAGTGACAGAACACTGAGCAAATCACGGCACAACTAGAGAACATTACCAACCCCTATGCTCCGTATTTTCCGCTGGCTCTCCCACCACCACAGAAAGCACTAAGTTAGGCTGAAACACCTGCATTTTGGAGCTGCCTTACTCAAGAAAGCAAAAAAGAGACCAAGTTTGTATGCGGCTTTATTAACTAAATTATTTTATTTATTTATTATCATTATTTGCAAACTGAAATGTGATACATATTAATGCCAAAATAACATGCAAAACAGGCTCTGCCCCACCTGCCCTGAATGACGGGTCGCCATAGGCAGAGATGTAGGGCCACATTATTTTGTCTTTGAAAAATATTCCACATGGTGTCACTACAGACCATGAATGCTGTATAAAACCCCTCCACTCCTTGGACTCCGCCTCTCACATAATCTTAAATCTCATGTGACCAGTACAGAGGCCTCCTCCGTGAAATGAAACACTGACGTGGACGAAACGAGGGTCCTTTTTTTCTGTAACATCTGGGAAGCCATATGTTGCGTCATAAATTATTTGAATTTTAAGGACCACTGTGTTGCATTATTACCTGCTTGAGGAGACAATGGCTAACTTTACATCTTACTTCCACTCATGGATTTATTTGTACTCGTTACTCCTGTGCTTCATCATGCAAGCGTCCTCCGAACAGATTGTGTATTTGATTTCAGAGGAGGTAAAACAAGGTAATTTGTTGGCAATTTGGCTAAGGATTTGAATCTGAACGTACAAGATATGGAATCGTGATGTTTCAGATCGTTTCTGCATCAAAGAAGAGTAACGTCGATGAAAATCTGAAAACGGGAATCTTGTTTGTGAGCGAGAGAGTTGATCAAATGCTCGCTCGTGCTCTTTACATCTAGAGGCCATTGTTAACCATCCCCTCAGCCTGCATCGAGTGAAGATAAATGTTATGGACATCAATGATAATCCGCCCACTTTTCATGTGAAAGAACAGGTCTTTGATATATCTGAGTCAGTGCTTCAGGTGCTAGGTTCTCGTTGATGAGTGCTTTGGATCCCGATGTTGGATCAAACGGGGTGAAAACCTACAACCTCAGTCCGAATCAATACTTCTCTTTGGAAGTACAGAGCGGTGGAGAGCAGAGTTTGTCTGCTGAGTTAGTGTTAAAGAAAGCGTTAGACCGAGAGAAACAGGCTCTTATCAAGCTAGTAGTGACTGCCGCTGATGGGGGAAAGCCTGCTCGATCCGGGACATTGGTAATTGAAGTTAATGTGCTGGATATTAATGACAACAGTCCTGTTTTTAGCAGCCCACTTTACAAAGTACGTGTGTATGAAAACGCAGCTCCAGGAACTAAGATTTTAATACTGAATGCGACTGATCTAGATGAGGGTCCAAATGGGGAGATTTTGTATCTTTTCAGCCGACATTGTCAGGAAAACAATCTAGATACATTTTATATTTGACGGTGACATCAACGTTAAAGGAGTGATCGATTTTGAAGAAACTGCTTTTTATAAAATTAGGGCTGAGACCCTGGACAAAGGCCAATCAGCAATGGGTGCTCATTGTAAAGTGTTGGTTGAAGTAGTTGACGTTAATGACAACATACCAGAGATAAGTGTCACATCATTGTTACACGCAGTGAGGTAAGACTGGCACTGCTATCGCACTAATTATTGTCATAGATAAAGATGGAGGAAATAATGTAAACTGTAGATTAATGGGTGAATCACCCTTTAACCTTCAAACTTCTTATCGTAATCACTACTCTGTTGTTCTCAACGGGGCATTAGACAGAGAGAGAGTGCCTCACAATACAATGTTACTATCTTAGCAACAGATGAAGGAACCCCTCCTCTTTCTAGTGCAAGCGTTACCACGGTTTATATTTCTGATGTTAATGATAACTCACAACGTTTTGCAGACAGTACCCTTAATGTGTATGTCAAGGAAACGCACCCGTTGGAATGCTAATGTGCACTGTGTCCGCACACTAATGAACATGCCCAAGTTTCGTATTCTGTCTTGGATAACAACTCAAAGGGAGCTGCAGGTTCTCATTTTGTCAATAGTAACTCTTTAACTGGTGAACTTTACAGGTTGCAGTCTTTTAACTATGAGGAGTTTAAAACGTTTGAGTTCCAAGTTCAGGCCACAGACTCTGGTGTTCCTCCACTAAGCAGCAATGTCACTGGTAACATTTTTATCCTGGATGAGAATGATAACTGTCCTGTGAATCTCCCGCCTTATTCTGACCACGGCTCCGTTATTTCTGAGAACATTCCCTATTCTGCTGAAGCAGGCTACTTTGTGGCCAAGATCAGGGCTGTAGATGCCGACTCTGGTTATAATGGGCTGCTTTCTTATCACATCTCTGAACCAAAGGGGACCAATCTCTTCAGAATTGGAACCAGCAATGGAGAAATACGGACTAAGAGTGACAATGACTTGAGTTACAACTCACCCGTTGGTCATTCTGGTATCTGATAATGGAGAACCTTCCCTGTCTGCCACTGTGTCTAATGATGTTTTGGTCGTTGAAAGTACAGGTGACATGCAGACAACTTTCAGACAACTGCCTGTAAAGGAGGAAAGTTTCTCAGATTTAAATCTGTATCTGCTCATTGCCATTGTGTCAGTATTAGTGATATTTATACTGAGCCTCATCAGTAAAATGCCACAGGACAGATGGCACATTCAGCAGGTACAGCGCCCCAATGACCACCGCACACCCTGACGGTAGCTGGTCTTACTTCAAATCTACTCAGCAGGATGACGAGTGTTTTAGCTCCGATACACTGAAGAGTGACATAGTAGTTTTCCCCACACCGTTTCCACCTGCTGATGGTGAGGTGATCAGTATTAATGGAGGTGACACTTTCCAAAGGACGCAAACTCTTCCAAACAGTGAGAAGGTAAGGAAAGCTTTTCATAATGTATTTTTTTGTCATTGAGTTCAGATAAAGGTGAGCCTTTTTCACTATTCACAATAAGTACTGGGTCTGTTACTCTGTTTTATTCATTCACTGTTCATGGCTTCGGTTTTATCAACATTTTATTGTTGGATGATTAATTGACAGTGACATTTTCTTCAATTGTGAAGTGAAGTCAAATTTCACAACAGCGAATGCTGCTTCATCAAACGTAGCGTTAGTAGCCTGCGGAAGTAGAGTATAGGACTATTTCAGTGCCACCAAGCTAGACAGCAGAATCAGTGCTTCAGCACCACCACAGTGGAAAGCAGCATCAGTACTGCATGCCTATTTCAGCATAATCGGTGTGGAAAGCAGCATTCGTACGGAGGTATAGTATAGGCCTATTTCAGCACCACCGGTGTGGAAAGCAGCATCCGTACGGAGGTATAGTATAGGCCTATTTCAGCACCACCGGTGTGGAAAGCAGCATCCGTACGGAGGTATAGTATAGGCCTATTTCAGCACCACCGGTGTGGGAAGCAGCATCCGTACGGAGGTATAGTATAGGCCTATTTCAGCACCACTGGTGTGGAAAGCAGCATCAGTACTGCCTTGCGTTCAGCAGGACACAATGTTTTGCAACATTCAGATAGAAATATGTAATGTAGAACAAACATGCCTCTCCGACATAAAGACCAAGCAATCATGTTTCTATCTGCAACATTCAACAACGTTTGGCTACTGAACGTGGCCCTGAGGTATAGTATAGGTCGAAATGTCAGTCATCTGTTTGACTGTGTGTTTTGGTTCTCACTGAGGATATGAAATGATAGCATGTTTCTGTAATGCCATCCCACAGGTCAGTTATGCATGAGTCCTTGACAGAGGACACGGATGAGTCCAGCTGTATGTGCGTCAAGCCTGAGGTTCCACCTGGCCCGTCTGGCAGAGGCAGATACATGGATTAGAAGTGCCAGGGGCTGAAGGCCGGAGCACTGGAGCAATCCCACCTGCATTATGTGTGGAAGGCAGGAGGATTCACTCTCACTGCTGCACTGAGAGCGATACTGCAACTTCAGAGAGACATGCCTGGGCTAGAGCCCTGCTCCTCTCTCTCTCTCTCTCTCTCTCTCTCTCTCTCTCTCTCTCTCTCTCTCTCTCTCTCTCTCTCTCTCTCTCTCTCTCTCTCTCTCTCTTCTCTTTCTCTTTCTCTTTCTCTCTCTCTCTCTCTCTCTCTCTCTCTCTCTCTCTCTTTCACGTGCTCTCTCACTCTCTCACAATTGCTTTCTTTCTTTTCTCTCTGCGGTTTTCACAGATTTCACAGTGTCTTGTATCACCATATTACAGCAGGCTCTCATGAAAAGTGTGCTACACTAATCCTTAATAAGATTTCAGTATTTCCTCTAACTCTTTGTAAGTGCTTCTAGAGGCAGACTGAACCAGTTGAGGGGATTGAGTCTCATTGTGCTCCTGGTTAATCACCTCATCCATGAGAGCAGAATATTACATAGAGCCCACCTATATGTTGGGCGGCTGGGATAAGGATTCTGATTAAGGACAGTTTTTCACTTGTTTGCCTTACAGATGAAGTGTGTGTCACACTGAGATGACACATCTCATAAAGTGGCTGTGTATGTTGATGTTTCATGTTTAATGTTGTACTTTTTCTCCCGTCTTAGGTGAAGTTGAGAATGTATGGTACGGTGTTAATGTCCACTCTCTGAGCTTTTGTTAGATAACATTTCTGGGAGTCAGAATACTGGTTCTCTAGTTCTCCACAGGGCCAATTACTCATACTGCATTATAAGCCATATTCAAACACTAGTGTTCAGATAGCTTCCCAGTAATACTGAGTTTCTAAACTTTGTCTGTCTATAGTTAGTAGTGCTGTAGAGCTGTCTCAGGAAGAGAGATTAACAATTCCCTGCTGTGCAGCAAAGACAGAGGAGAGAGGATGGAATAGGGAATAGGAGCGACAGGATGTCCTTTCATATCTTCTTATTTTGTTTGTAACTTAAGCAAGCCTGCTGCAACCGCCCAAGGGAATTCAAGAATAATTTTACATTCGTATTAATCGACACACCGTCACATGCAGGTCTCTCTCTCTCTTTTCTCATCCCTACCTTATCTTCTTCCTATTTTCTCTTACTTTTCATCATCTCTTTCCTCTCCGTGTCATATGATGTACTGTTTTATATTTTGTTTTATATGTTATGTAAGTGCTTTAATATGTTTGGAACCCAGGAAGAGTAGCTGCTGCCTTGGCAGCAGCTAATGGGGATCCCTAATCAAAACAAATACATTCCCTGTGTATTGGTTGGACAGATGATTCAGACATGGCACCTCTTCTATTGGTCCTTCATTTCGTCATGTGTTATTCAGCAGGGCCAGTGGGGAGGCAGCAGCATGCCTCTTACAAACCTGGCCTAAGCAGTGTGACACACACTGTCTTTAACAACCACATAGTCATGAAGAGTGAAGCTCTCAAATTCACAATTAAAGTCTACTTCATTAAAACAAATATCATCCACATAATCTCATACTGTGCTGTAGGAGAAAATGTCGTTTGTCCAATTGAAATGTTCATTTTAAGGTACATCTAAAATGGTAATCCATAGCCATCTATCTGTCGTTATACAACCATCATTAGTCCACCACATCTATTACTCATATCACATCCAAAGGTCATGGACCAAAACCAAGAGCATAACATCACTACAGATCAGCACAGACAACCTGCACACCAGTGGAGGCTGCTGAGGGGAAGACGGCTCATAATAATTGGTGGAACAAAGCAAATGGAATGCCAGCCATTACCACAAGCCTGTCTTCCCCAATTAAGGTGCCATCAACCTCCTGTGCTGCACACACATATGAGAGAGAGAGGGAGAGGGAGAGAGAAATTGAGATAAGGCGAGAGCTAGAGAGAGATAGATGGAGGATGGAGGATGGATGGATGAGAACACATACAGATGCATACCTAGATATCTCTTCAAGTATGTGATGTATTTCTAATCATGTTATTGTCTTCTCTAAGATGTACAGTATGTTGTTTCTTATGCATGGCTGTCGCTGCCCAGGCTATCATAATCGAGTGTTTCTAACAGTCAGTCTCTGAATGGCTTGGCTGGTATGTTTCTGCGGAGGGCTGCAGGTGGCAGACCAAGCTAAGCTGAGCTGTGTGTGAGACTGCCAGAGCAAGCTGTTCACTGGCGCCCTCTGTCTGTGTAGTGGTGGTGATGGAAGGTGGGAGGACGGGAGATTTATCTGGCAGCGTCTGTAGAAGGCTCCAATTTGACCTGTCTTACTTAGCCAAGAGATTTATCCATTAGAAACCATCAGTGGTTGACATGGTTTTGTGTCAGTAATCTCCCCCAATTTCTGTGTGATGTGATGTTCTCTTTACCATAAAAATAGTATCACAAAGGGAAATCAGTCAGTGTGCCAATGACATCACAGAGGAACATGTATTTTGTACTGTGCTATCATAGTGACTGTTGACTCACAATATTGAGGTCACAGTGCACTCACTGTCTCTCAGTCAGGACATAACAGTAACTGTTGATAAAATGACATAACCTGCAGACATATAGGTCAGGGATTTCTCACTCATTCACATAATAGGCTAAGGCGCCTCGTCTTCTGTGGAACAATTGTGTTTCTCTAGGAATTGTTATGGCTTCCCATGCTCAGTGTGATATGATTAGTCACAGTTTCAGTGTGAGCGTGTGAGAGCGGCTGAAGATGCTTGACCCATTTCGATCAGTGTCAGAGCAGAGAGAGGATACACTGGCTGGAGCTGATGAGGAGGAGCTGTGAGGTCATCAGTCATCGCCCAAAGCCGTCTGATTACACCAGAATGCACAGAGGAGGGCAGTGAGGTCATCAGCCCGCTCCAACAGCTCTGGTACTGGATCAGAGTTCATAAGGAGGAGCGTTGGGGTTATCATTCATAGCAGAGGGCTCCAGGACTGAAACAGGGTGTAGCAGGATATATAGTAGAAATGTTATGCATTGGCACAGAGACACAGACAAAAATTAGCAGTCATTCTCTGACTCAAGCCAGGTTTCTATTACTATGTCATATAATCAATCAATCAATCAATTTTATTTTATATAGCCCTTCTTACATCAGCTAATATCTCGAAGTGCTGTACAGAAACCCAGCCTAAAACCCCAAACAGCTAGTAATGCAGGTGTAGAAGCACGGTGGCTAGGAAAAACTCCCTAGAAAGGCAAAACCTAGGAAGAAACCTAGAGAGGAACCAGGCTATGAGGGGTGGCCAGTCCTCTTCTGGCTGTGCCGGGTGGAGATTATAACAGAACCATGCCAAGATGTTCAAAAATGTTCATAAGTGACAAGCATGGTCAAATAATAATCAGGAATAAATCTCAGTTGGCTTTTCATAGCCGATCATTAGAGTTTAAAACAGCAGGTCTGGGACAGGTAGGGGTTCCATAACCGCAGGCAGAACAGTTTAAACTGGAATAGCAGCAAGGCCAGGCGGACTGGGGACAGCAAGGAGTCACCACGGCCGGTAGTCCCGACGTATGGTCCTAGGGCTCAGGTCTCTCAGTTGGCTTTTCATAGCCGATCATTTAGAGTTGAAAACAGCAGGTCTGGGACAGGTAGGGGTTTCGTAGCCGCAGGCAGAACAGTTGAAACTGGAATAGCAGCAAGGCCAGGCGGACTGGGGACAGCAAGGTGTCATCATGCCCGGTAGTCCTGACGTATGGTCCTAGGGCTCAGGTTCTCAGAGAGAAAGAGAGAACGAGAGAATTAGAGAGAGCATACTTAAATTCACACAGGACACTGGATAAGACAGGAGAAGTACTCCAGGTATAACCAACTAACCCCAGCCCCCCGACACATAAACTACTGCAGCATAAATACTGGAGGCTGAGACAGGAGCGGTCCGGAGACACTGTGGCCCCATCCGAAGAAACCCCCGGACAGGGCCAAACAGGAAGGATATAACCCCACCCACTCCGCCAAAGCACAGCCCCCGCACCACTAGAGGGATATCCCCAACCACCAACTTACAATCCTGAGACAAGGCCGAGTATAGCCCACAGAGGTCTCCACCACAGCACAAACCAAGGGGGGGGCGCCAACCCAGACAGGAAGATCACGTCAGTAACTCAACCCACTCAAGTGACGCACCCCTCCCAGGGACGGCATGAAAGAGCACCAGCAAGCCAGTGACTCAGCCCCTGCAACAGGGTTAGAGGCAGAGAACCCCAGTGGAGAGGGGAACCGGCCTGGCAGAGACAGCAAGGGCTGTTCGTTGCTCCAGCCTTTCCGTTCACCTTCACACTCCTGGGCCAGACTACACTCAATCATATGACCTACTGAAGAGATAAGTCTTCAGTAAAGACTTAAAGGTTGAGACCGAGTCTGCGTCTCTCACATGGGTAGGCAGACTGTTCCATAAAAATGGAGATCTATAGGAGAAAGCCCTGCCTCCCGCTGTTTGCTTAGAAATTCTAGGGACAATTAGGAGGCCTGCGTCTTGTGACCGTAGCGTACGTATTGGTATGTACGGCAGGACCAACTCGGAAAGATAGGTAGGAGCAAGCCCATGTAACGCTTTATAGGTTAACAGTAAAACCTTGAAATCAGCCCTTGCCTTAACAGGAAGCCAGTGTAGGGAAGCTAGCACTGGAGTAATATGATCAAATTTCTTGGTTCTAGTCAGGATTCTAGCAGCCGTATTTAGCACTAACTGAAGTTTATTTAGTGCTTTATCCGGGTAGCCGGAAAATAGAGCATTGCAGTAGTCTAACCTAGAAGTAACAAATGCATGGATTAATTTTTCTGCATCATTTTTGGACAGAAAATTTCTGATTTTTGCAATGTTACGTAGATGGAAAAAAGCTGTCCTTGAAACAGTCTTGATATGTTCGTCAAAAGAGAGATCAGGGTCAAGAGTAACGCCTAGGTCCTTCACAGTTTTATTTGAGACGACTTTACAACCATCAAGATGAATTGTCAGATTTAACAGAAGATCTCTTTGTTTCTTGGGACCTAGAACAAGCATCTCTGTTTTGTCCGAGTTTAAAAGTAAAACGTTTTCAGCCATCCACTTCCTTATGTCTGAAACACAGGCTTCTAGCGAGGGCAATTTTGGGGCTTCACCATGCTTCATTGAAATGTACAGCTGTGTGTCATCCGCATATAACTCTAATTGACCTTGGAGATTCTGAAATTCAACAGTTACATTCATCTGCTGCCACATATTCTGTGCATGCCAGGATTTATCTCCTTGTATAAAGTCCACCACAAGCTAGTATTGTACTGTTCAGGTTATTGTACTAAGACAAACCAATCTCTCAAGCCATAGGAGCATGGGTAAGGGTGTAGTTGATGTCTAAGCTTCATATCAATTGTCACCTGCTTGATGTAGATACAGTATATCATAACACAGACTTAGAAATGAATAGACCTGACTTGCTCCTCTGACATATTGAGGTGTTGGGATGGACAGGGCACTAATCAGCAGGCACTGTGAAATGTGCACAATGTTGGGACCTCATACAATACTGCAGTGACTCATGGACACTAGAGGGCACCCACTGTCACATCTAGTCATGCTGTTTCTGTACACAAACGCTTCAGCTGGAGGCTGCAGCAGTCTCCGGTCGCAGCTTGAGAACAAGAGAGGAGGGAGAGAGAGAGAGATGGATAAATAATTGGAATGAGTGGGGGATGGTGTCTGATAAAGGGAGGAGTAGAGAGAGAGAGGGATATGCCGTTTTGAGTGCTGTTAGAAAGAGAGGGTGGTCCCTGTTGCTGTTGAGCCTATAGCTGGTTGTGTGACCGCAGTTGCCCTTGCTGAGGGCGCTGTTCTGCTGTGCTGTGGTGGGGGCTGTCTGTCTGCTCTCTCAAATGAGTGCACCTCAGCTGAAATCCAGAACACTTACATAAGCGAGGAGGTCAGGAGCAGATGTCAAACAAGGATCCTCAGAGAGAGATGGAGGACATGTCTGAACATGTGTCCCGTCCGCATTGGGTGTGAGGTCAGATGCCAAAGAGAATGCGCCACTGTCTGGGGTTCAGAGGTCATCATTATGTTGTGTCAACATGAAGGGGAGTGGAGTGGGTGGAGCCATCAGCCTTTAATCCACTTAGACAGACCCCTCGTCCCCTGCTCACTGTCCTGTGTCCTCCCTTGTACTTATTTTTATGTCGCTCTCTGGTCAAAATTCAAATAAGCTTAATTGACAGGAGAGGAGCCATATACAGTGAGGGAAAAAAGTATTTGATCCCCTGCTGATTTTGTACGTTTGCCCACTGACAATGACATGATCAGTCTATAATTTTAATGGTAGGTTTATTTGAACAGTGAGAGACAGAATAACAACAAAAAAATCCAGAAAAACGCATGTCAAAAATGTTATAAATTGATTTGCATTTTAATGAGGGAAATAAGTATTTGACCCCTCTGCAAAACATGACTTAGTACTTGGTGGCAAAACTCTTTTAGGCAATTACAGAGGTCAGACGTTTCTTGTAGTTGGCCACCAGGTTTGCACACATCTCAGGAGGGATTTTGTCCCACTCCTCTTTGCAGATCTTCTCCAAGTCATTAAGGTTTTGAGGCTGACGTTTGGCAACTCGAACCTTCAGCTCCCTCCACATATTTTCTATGGGATTAAGGTCTGGAGACTGGCTAGGCCACTCTAGGACCTTAATGTGCTTCTTCTTGAGGCACTCCTTTGTTGCCTTGGCTGTGTGTTTGGGGTCATTGTCATGCTGGAATACCCATCCACGACCCATTTTAAATGCCCTGGCTGAGGGAAGGAGGTTCTCACCCAAGATTTGACCATACATGGCCCCGTCCATCGTCCCTTTGATGCGGTGAAGTTGTCATGTCCCCTTAGCAGAAAAACACCCCTAAAGCATAATGTTTCCACCTCCATGTTTGACAGTGGGGATGGTGTTCTTGGGGTCATAGGCAGCATTCCTCCTCCTCCAAACATTGCAAGTTGAGTTGATGCCAAAGAGCTCGATTTTGGTCCCATCTGACCACAACACTTTCACCCAGTTCTCCTCTGAATCATTCAGATGTTCATTGGCAAACTTCAGACGGGCCTGTATATGTGCTTTCTTGAGCAGGGGGACCTTGCGGGCCCTGCAGGATTTCAGTCCTTCATGGCGTAGTGTGTTACCAATTGTTTTCTTGGTGACTATGGTCCCAGCTGCCTTGAGATCATTGACAAGAGTTCTGGGCTGATTCCTCACCGTTCTCATGATCATTGCAACTCCACGAGGTGAGATCTTGCATGGAGCCCCAGGCCGAGGGAGATTGACAGTTATTTTGTGTTTCTTACTGTTGTCACCTTCTCACCAAGCGGCTTGGCGATGGTCTTGTAGCCCATTCCAACCTTGTGTAGGTCTACAATCTTGTCCCTGACATCCTTGGAGAGCTCTTTGGTCTTGGCCATGGTGGAGAGTTTGGAATCTGATTGATTGATTGCTTCTGTGGACAGGTGTCTTTTATACAGGTAACAAGCTGAGATTAGGAGTACTCCCTTTAAGAGTGTGCTCCTAATCTCAGCTCGTTACCTGTATAAAAGACACCTGGGAGCCAGAAATCATTCTGATTGAGAGGGGGTCAAATACTTATTTCCCTCATTAAAATGTAAATCAATTTATAACATTTTTGACATTTGTTTTTCTGGATTTTGTTGTCTTTCACTGTTCAAATAAACATACCATTAAAATTATAGGCGGATCATTTCTTTGTCAGTGGGCAAACGTACAAAATCAGGAGGGGATCAAATACTTTTTTCCCTCACTGTAATGGTGTAAAGCAATTGATAGTAAGCAGAAATAACACATTAACCCTAAAACATAGCACAAGTTATCAAAATACAACACAGAATGAAGATAACGACTGGAAATGGGTCTCCCTTCCATCCCAAATCTTTGCTCTCTCTCTCTCTCTCTCTCTCTGTCTCGCTCTCGCTCTCTCGCTCTCTCACTCTCTCGCTCGCTCTCTCTCGCCCTCCCTCCCTCCCTCCCTCCCTGTTTCTCTCTTTCTCACTTTCTTTTGCTCTCTCTAATACATGCACATAAAAATACAGTTGAAGTCGGAAGTCTAAATACACTTAGGTTGGAGTCATTAAAACTTGTTTTTCAACCACTCCACAAATGTATTGTTAACAAACTATAGTTTTGGCAAGTCGGTTAGGACATCTACTTTGTGCATGACACAAGTCATTTTTCCAACAATTATTTACAGTGTGATGCGTGTGATAGAAGGAGTCAGGCGCAGGAGAGTAATACGCATCCAAAGAGTTTATTCCGTCGATAAACAGTTGCGCAAGCATGCGACAACAAAACTCAGGCACAGGGGAAATATCTACACTGGCAACAACAAGGTAAGGGTAGCTCAACCGAGCACTTATACAATTACTAATTGGGGATAAGGACCACGTGTGTGTGATTAATTAGACAAGACAAGTAGAGTGATGATAAATGGATTGGCAGCAGCTAGTAAGCCGGTGACGACGAACGCCGAAACCTGCCCGAACAAGGAGGGGAGGCAGCATCGGCGGAAGTCGTGACAGTACCCCCCCCCCCCCCCCCCCCCCCCTTGATGCACAGCTCCAGCAACGCGCCAACCCTGGCCTCGGGGACGGCCAGGAGTACGCGGAGCAGGGCGAGCCAGATGGCGACGGTGGAAATCCCGTAACATTGAGGGATCGAGGATATCCCTCACCGGGACCCAGCACCGTTCCTCCGGGCCGTACCCCTCCCACTCCACGAGGTACTGAAGGCCCCCCACCCGATGCCTCGAATCCAGGATGGAACGGACCGAGTATGCTGGGGCCCCTTCGATGTCCAGGGGAGGTGGAGGGACCTCCCGCTCCTCAGACTCCTGGAGCGGACCAGCTACCACCGGCCTGAGGAGAGACACATGAAACGAGGGGTTAATACGGTAATCAGGGGGAAGTAATAACCTATATTTGACCTCGTTGACTCTCCTCAGGACTTTGAACACACCCACAAACCGCGGGCTCAGCTTCCGGCAGGGCAGGCGGAGGGGCAGATTCCGGGTCGAGAGCCAGACCCGATCCCCCGGTACAAAGACGGGGGCCTCACTGCGGTGGCGGACAGCGTTGGCCTTCTGACGACGCATGGCGCATTGGAGGTGAACATGGGCAGCATCCCATGTCTCCGCGGTCTGGCTTTGGTGCCACGGTGCCAGAACCGGTTGGTAACCTAGAACACACTGGAAAGGCGTTAGGTTAGTGGAGGAGTGGCGGAGAGAGTTCTGGGCATATTCTGCCAATGGCAAGAACACCGACCACTCCCCCGGCTGGTCCTGGCAGTAGGACCTCAGGAACCTACCCACGGCCTGATTTACCCGTTCCACCTGCCCATTACTCTCGGGGTGGAACCCAGAGGTCAGGCTGACCGAGACCCCCAGACATTCCATGAACGCCTTCCAGACCTTGGACGTGAACTGGCGACCTCGGTCAGACACTATATCCTCTGGTACCCCATAGTGCCGGAAGACGTGAGTAAACAGGGCCTCCACAGTCTGCAGGGCCGTGGGGAGACCGGGCAGAGGATGGAGGCGGCAGGACTTTGAGAAGCGGTCCACAACGACCAGGATGGTGGTGTTACCTTGGGAGCGGGGAAGATCAGTCAGAAAATCATTGCTAAGGTGAGACCATGGTCATTGTGGAGCTGGTAACGGTTGTAGCTTACCCGCTGGGAGGTGCCTAGGTGCCTTACTCTGGGCGCACACCGAGCAGGAGGAGATGTTCATCCTCACGTCCTTAGCCAAGGTAGGCCACCAGTACTTTCCGTTCAGGCAGCGCACACGACCGATACCTGGGTGACCAGAGGAGGGTGACGTGTGTGCCCAGAAGATCAGACGATCACGGATAAGAGCAGGCACGTACCGCAGCCCAGCTGGACACTGCAGTGGAGATGGATCTGTGCGTAATGCCTGCTCTATATCCGCGTCCATCGCCCATACTACTGGCGCCACAATGCGGGAGGCCGGGAGTATGGGGGTGTTGTCTCTGGGCCTCTCCTCTGTGTCATACAGCCGGGACAGTGCGTCTGCCTTTACGTTCTTCGTACCCGGAATGTATGACAATGTAAAATCAAACCGGGTGAAGAATAGGGCCCACCTGGCCTGGCGAGGATTCAGCCTCCTCGCTGCCCGGATATAGTCCAGGTTACGGTGGTCCGTCCAGACGAGGAAAGGGTGTTTCGCCCCTTCGAGCCAATGCCTCCACATGGTCAAAGCTCGGACAACAGCCAACAGCTCCCGATCACCAACGTCGTAGTTCTGCTCCGCCGGGCTGAGCTTCTTTGAGAAGAAAGCACAGGGGCGGAGCTTGGGTGGCATGCCCGAGCGTTGGGATAGGACAGCACCCATCCCTACCTCGGACGCATCCACCTCCACTACAAACGGTAGTGATGGATCAGAGTGGGCTAGTACCGGAGCTGAGGTGAACAGACCCCACAGTCTCCTGAAGGCCAGATCCGCCCCAGCAGACCAGCGGAGCCGGGACTGTCGCTGTCCTCCTCCGTTCTCTCGGCCGGCAGCTCCACCCAGCTCCATCGGTTCGAGGACTGAGTCTTCCGGGGTGGAAACGGGCAGACCCCTACCAGGACGTCCTCTGGCTGCCAGCATGTTGTCCAACCGAATGGCCATGTCCACCATTTTATCGAAGGACAACATGGTGTCCCGGCAGGCTAGCTCCCGTCGGACGTCCTCCCGCAGATGGCACCGGAAATGGTCGATCAGGGCCCGCTCGTTCCACCCGGACCCTGCTGCCAGCATCCGGAACTCCAACGTGAAGTCCTGCGCGGTCCTCGTCTCCTGCCTCAGGTGGACCAGTCGCTCACCCGCTCACCCGCCCGAATACCACCCGAAAACGCAGCTCCTCCTTCGTTCCACACCGTGTTGGCCCACTCCAGGGCTTTCCCACAGAGGCAGGAAAAGAGGACGGACACCTTCTCCCGCTCCGATGGTGCCGGCCTGATGCTGGTGAAGTAAAGCTCCAATTGGAGGAGGAATCCCTGGCACAGCGCCGCTGTCCCCTCAAACGCCCGTGGTCGGGATATCTGGATCCCTCCTGGTGCTGGGGTGTAGGTGGCTGGATCCGGTTGGCCAGCTGGTCTCGACAGATCGGGTGTGCTCCTCTCCAGGTGCTGGACGACCTGAAGAACCTGATCCATCGCTTCCCCCAAGCTGGCCAGCATCGTGGAGTGCTCCTGGACCCGTGCCACGACTCCAGGCATGCACTCTTCTCCCGCTGACTCCATAGCAGATGGGTGATTCTGTGATGCATGTGATAGAAGGAGTCAGGCGCAAGAGAGTAATATGCATCCAAAGAGTTTATTCCGTCGATAAACAGTTGCGCAAGCATGCAACAACAAAACTCAGGCACAGGGGAAATATCTACCCCGGCAACAACAAGGTAAGTGTAGCTCAACCGAGCTACACACAGCTCACTACAAACAATCACCCACACAGACAAGGAAGCAGAGGGAACACTTACCAATTGGGGATAAGGACTAGGTGTGTGTGATTAATTAGACAAGACAAGTGGAGTGATGATAAATGGATCGGCAGCAGCTAGTAAGCCGGTGACGATGAACGCCGAAACCTGCCCAAACAAGGAGGGGAGGCAGCCTCGGCGGAAGTCGTGACATACAGAGAGATTATTTCACTTATAATTCACTATATCGCAATTCCAGTGGGTCAGAAGTTTACATACACTAAGTTGACTGTGCCTTTAAACAGCTTGAGAAATTCCAGAAAATGATGTCATGGCTTTAGAAGCTTCTGATAGGCTAATTGACATAATTTGAGTCAATTGGAGGAGTACCTGTGGATGTATTTCAAGGCCTACCTTCAAACTCAGTGCCTCTTTGCTTGACATCATGGGAAAATCAAAAGAAATCAGCCAAGACCTCAGAAAAAAAGTCTGGTTCATCCTTGGGAGCAATTTCCAAACGTCTGAAGGTACCACGTTCATCTGTACAAACAATAGCACTCAAGTATAGACACCATGGGACCACGCAGCCGTCATACCGCTCAGGAAGGAGACGCATTCTGTCTCCTAGAGATGAACGTACATTGGTGCGAAAAGTGCAAATCAATCCCAGAACAACAGCGAAGTACCTTGTGAAGATGCTGGAGGAAAGAGGTACAAAAGTATCTATATCCACAGTAAAACAAGTCCTATATCGACATAACCTGAAAGGCCGCTCAGCAAGGAAGAAGCCACTGCTCCAAAACCGCCATAAAAAAACGACGCATATGCAGCTGCAAACTACGGTTTGCAGCTGCACATGGGGACAAAGATTGTACTTTTTGTCCTCTGGTCTGATGAAACAAAAATAGAACTGTTTGGCCATAATGACCATCGTTATGTTTGGAGGAAAAAGGGGAGCTTGCAAGCCGAAGAAGACCATCCCAACCGTGAAGCACGGGGGTGGCAGCATCATGCTGTGGGGGTGCTTTACTGCAGGAGGGACTGGTGCACTTCACAAAATAGATGGCATCATGAGGAAGGAAGATTATGTGGATATATTGAAGCAATATCTCAAGACATCAGTCAGGAAGTTAAAGCTTGTTCGCAAATGGGTCTTCCAAATGGACAATGACCCCAAGCATACTTCCAAAGTTGTGGCAAAATGGCTTAAGGACAATAAAGTCAAGGTATTGAAGTGGCCATCACAAAGCCCTGACCTCAATCCTATGGAATAATTGTGGGCAGAACTGAAAAAGTGTGTGCGAGCAAGGAGGCCTACAAACCTGACTCAGTTACACCAGCTCTGTCAGGAGGAATGGGCCAAAATTCACCCAACTTATTGTGGGAAGCTTGTGGAAGGCTACCCAAAACGTTTGACCCAAGTTAAACAATTTAAAGGCAATGCTACCAAATACTAACTGAGTGTATGTAAACTTCTGACCCACTGGGAATGTGATGAAAGAAATAAAAGCTGAAAGAAATCATTATCTCTACTATTATTCTGACATTTCACATTCTTAAAATAAAGTGGTGATCCTAACTGACCTACGACAGGGAATTTTTACTTGGATTAAATGTCAGGAATTGTGAAAAACTGAGTTTAAATGTATTTGGCTAAGGTGTATGTAAACTTCCGACTTCAACTGTAAGTATTTCTATTTTAAACTTGTGTTTGCACAGAATCATTTTGAACTTTTCGAGAGGCATAGTTCTGGGATGCAAAGTCAACCACCTGCTAGGTTTGGATCAACTTTTTGTATGTTGAGTTTTGGTTGCTGAATGCAAGATTTAGGCAATTTCCATATCTCTCTCACACACTCCATATCTATCTGTGTACAATTTTTTATTTATTTCTATCCATCTGTCAATGTCACTCTCTTCGCCTCTCACCTTATCTCTCTGTCTGTGTCAGATAGCTTCCTGCTCCTGTTGATGATAAGCAGGACATGGGACCTCATTTATAAACATTGTGTATGCACAAAATATGCCCCCAAAACATGCATGCGGCAGTTTTCACGCAACAGTTCGCATTTATAAAAAATGAACTTGACGTGAGAATGTGCTTATCCTCCCGCAAACTTTAGACCATGCATATGCACAGTTTCTATTGGTTGAAGTATTGAATTGCAAGAAGGAAAATGTGGCCTTGTGCAAATGGGGAATATATGATGACACTCTTATTCATAACAAAAACACTGGTAGCCTAGCTAAATATAAGAACCAGATGCAATCATTTGCCGTTAGTGAGAAGAGCAAACATTTATTTATTTTATCTTTGAATTCTAAAATAATTAGAAATGGGCATATATTTTCTATTATTTAGGTTATTTCATTTCCATGATCATTGCAGAATAAATCCCTCACCTTTTCTAACTGTGATGGTTTCATGCTCGCGTAATAGCACATAGGCGTACAACAATTAAGTTAGGAATTTACCCCCAGGTGGTAAGGGAAGGTAACAACACATCTGCCATGCTGATCCTCAAAACGGGGGCCCCTCAGGGGTGCATGCTCAGTCCCCTCCTGTACTCCCTGTTCACTCATGACTGCATGGCCAGGCATGACTCCAACACCATCATTAAGTTTGCCGATGACACAACAATGGTAGGCCTGATCACCGACAACGACGAGACAGCCTATAGGGAGGAGGTCAGAGACAACAACCTCTCCCTCAACGTGATCAAGACAAAGGAGATGATTGTGGACTACAGGAAAAAGAAGAGGACTGAGCACGCCCCCATTCTCATCGACTGGGCTGTATTGGAGCAGGTTGAGAGCTTCAATTTCCTTGGTGTCCACATTACCAACAAACTAACATGGTCCAAGCACTCCAAGACAGTTGTGAAGAGGGCACGACAAAACCTATTCCCCCTAACGAGACTGAAAATATTTGGCATGGGTCCTCAGATCCTCAAAAGGTTCTACAGCTGCACCATCGAGAGCATCCTGACTGGTTGCATCACTGCCTGGTATGGCATCTGCTCGGCCTCCGACCGCAAGGCACTACAGAGGGTAGTGCGTACAGCCCAGTACATCACTGGGGCCAAGCTTCCTGCCATCCAGGACCTCTATACCAGGCGGTGTCAGAGGAAGGTCCTAAAAATTGTCAAAGACTCCAGCCACCCTAGTCATAAACTGTTCTCTCTGCTACCGCACGGCAAGCAGTACCAGAGCGCCAAGTCTAGGTCCAATAGGCTTCTAAACAGCTTCTACCCCCAAGCCATAAGACTCCTGAACGTCTAATGAAATGGCTACCCAGACTATTCTAAGTAAGAGCAAGCAATCTGACCCTAGGGCAGATTCCCGCTCTACTCACCAACACAGTGAAATTTAATGACCCAATACAATTCCTGGCCCAGTAACAAAGAATTCTAACTTTATGCTCTTGATTAACCCAGTTCTACCTCATAGTCCATTAAACTCTACAGTTCATTAATAATAATTCACCACACATTTAAAGGAAAACTCCACCCAAAAACTATTTTTGGTATTTGTTTCATTAGTCCATTGTTGATATCATAGACTGTTCTCTCCACTACCGCACGGCAAGCGGTACCGGAGCGCCAAGTCTAGGTCCAAAAGGCTTCTTAACAGCTTCTAACCCCAAGCCATAAGACTCCTGAACAGTTAACCAAATGGCTACCCAGACTATTTGCATTGACCCTGCTGCTGGGGTCAATGCAACAATTTGCAACAACAGGTCGACAACAATTTGCAATTGTTTTTCTCTTTCAGATACAGCAAGTCACAAGAAAACATTCTGCCAACACCTTCAAAGACATTTGATCAAGTTCGCGATTGCTATTTCCTTTAGATAGCCTACTGTCTTGGCCTAATTCCAATTATTCCAAAGTATACAGCAAACAAGGGCATTATTGTCACCATAATGGGCGTTATTCAGGCGGGGGTTATCATGCTCGTTCACACGTGCACAGTTTTACATCAGGTCTGATTTATAATGGAAAAGATGTGTATGTTTGACGTGCGCCAAGTTCATATATCTCAATATTTTTGTGCATGCACAGTCTTTTCAGAAATGTCATTTAAAATGGCAACGTTTATAAATGAGGCCCCAGAAGATTAAAACAACGTTGCATGCCACCTAAGGTTCCTGTGAGATATGTTCAGGACCTGCCATACCTGAGTCACTAGGAAGGGTTTATTGTATATTTACAGAGTGAGGCTGAGATATCTCAATCAGAGTCCACAACAGGAAAAGGCTCTCATTTAAATGTGGACAACAGATGGGGCAGCTGCCTGACGAGCTCATTAAATGAGACAATTAGATAGACTAGATTTAAGAAATTATCCAGAAGAGGTACACCTCCAGGTGGAAGGAGTGTGCTGCTTTGTGTTATTGATAGGATTACAGTGGTCTGTGTTGTTTTTCAGACTGCAGTAAACAGTCCCTCCAGCAGAAAGACTAAATGTCATGTTCTCTAATCTCATGTCAACAGATTGAAATCAGGAGATAAAACCAGGAGACGGTTATTCATTCAATTATTTAGTGACTGGGACCCTTCTTTGTGAGTGTAAGGTTGGGAAACTACGCAAATTGTCTCAGTGGAACCATTCCAGATGTTATTTCCCCCTTTGGTTTTCAGTATCCAACAAGGTAACATGGTATGGTTTGTAAGGGTACATTGCTGGTGTGCAGCAACTTAATCTTTAGAATGGATTGGCTATGTTAGATTTGTCTATGTAACCTTTCCACCCAGTATTCCTTTGAGAATCCAGCTCAGATTTCTCGTTTCCTCTTCTTGTTATGGAGACAGGGTGTCTTGGTCAGCCAGAGTCATTAGGATATGGGTTTTCCCTGGCATGTGGAGAGGGGACTACGGATATGGGCTGGCTGCTCAGTGAATCAGTGGTCTGCAATCCTCTGCCTACTGCTGGAATAATTCACCCAGGTCCCAAGATCCTCTGATTCTTTCTGAATTATCTGTCCTCACTAATGCATTGACCCACCTGAGTTTAGACTGACAGGTCCATGGGCCTGTGTTGCAGATAATGGGCTTTCAAGCCTGAGTCACATCCATTCTGTCTCTCTCTTTCTCTCATGCACACACGCACACACACATTGCATCATCAAAAGTCAAGTGAACTATACTGCCCTACCAAGCAAAAGAGTAGTAACTGCTAATAGAGTGAAACTGAGAAAAACAACTTCAACGTTTTTATATTGTCCAGCCAAATGAATTGTAGGCAGATCATTGGAGATGTGGTTATATGTTGTCTTACTTGAAGTTATTTTTTATTAATATTGACCCTTACACGACCTTTGACCCTAGACGGCAGTTACTGCCTTCTTGCTAGGTACACCCACTGGAATACGTTTCCATGACCATAAAAAAAAAATACAAACTTGTGTTAGTATATTTATTTGTATGTGGCTATCAGTGTTGTATAGTTTGATACTTGTATCAGCGAAGAACAATAAATAATACCAAGGTTTACCGTAGACACTGCAGCCCAAAGCCCAGTGATACCAAGGTAAAAAGCAGTAACTGACGTGAGTGATGCCAGTTACTGCCTTTTACCTTGGTTTCACTGTAACTTTTTGCAGTTACTGCAAACATGACCCCCCATTTTCTCCATAATACAACACAATGGAGGCAGGATATTTGTCCACATAATAAAGCATGTATTTAATGTATAAAATTGTAAATAACTCATTTTTGACCAAATGTGCAGTTACTGCTCTTTTGCTTGGTAGGGCAGTGTACCTTTCAATTTGAGTTTACCTTATAAGCTCATAGATTGGGTAACACAAGCAAGCCGTTCAATGGCCTGTTAGATACAGCTAAAGCTATTGACACCAACTGACTTCACCGCTCTTGGTACAACATGTTTTCAGAGTCATTAACGCTAACACTCAAGTTGTGATGTATTGCATCACCTGAATTTATTTTGCTGAAGTCAGCGCCCCAACAAAAATGTCTCTCAGCAAATACATGACCTTTACAACACCATCCCTCTTGAAGTCTGGTCATCTCCTGCTTTTAACCACAGAGAGAAGCTTCTTACTTCTCTGTAGAAAGAAAATATTTGTGTTGCTTAAGTTGTTGATAAGGTCTATGTATTATACTTGTCCTTAAGGAGCAGGTTTGTGTTTGGCCATTTACCAACAGAAAAATATGACTACTTATTGAGAAGTCCCAAAATCACAGTATATTGACTTGTGTGAGAAAGGAAGATACTGCATTTAACACCATATCATTACAGTGAATTCGGCCAGTCTTAAAACATGTACAGATGTTTTAAAGACAGACGTTTTAAAGTCTCCATTAATAGGCATAGGTCTACCACATGTTCCCCATTCGCCAACTCTTGTGTGCAGGACTCAATCATCACTCTGAATAGAAGGTAGTTTATGACATCAGTTTCAGAGTGTCAGATGAATTTACTCCAGTTTTGTTGATGGATGCACAGAGAGCGTGCATCGGGCATGCTCGCCAGAATGACCCGAACTGTCTCGTGTCAAAGCTGTTAACATGTTGACAATGATGAGGATGATGACAATAATGTTGATGATGATGCGGATGCGGATGATGAAGATGATTATGTGGATGATGAAGATGATTATGTTGATGGTGATGGTAAGAGTGATGGTGCTGGTAATTAGGATGGTGATGAAGAAAATAAAGCTAGCCTAGTACTGCGTGCACAGTGGTGAAACAGAGGGGATGAGAAGTCGGGCTTATAGGGGACACCGCGGGCATTTTAGATGTGATTATGTGAGCTGACACTCTGGGGTCGAGCACTGACAGCAGCGATCCATGTGTTAGAGAAGGTTGTGGATGTCAGGGCGATGCACGTGATCTGCTTCGGTTATGTGCCCTGCCAAAATGTGGAGGTGCAGGGTGCGCTATAGCAGAGTAGAGAGCTATAGGAGAGACGCTTTAGGGGAAGCCGCCATGCAGCTGTTCCAATTCAAACAAAGAAGGTCAGGCAATTACAGTCCGCAGAACGTGCCTCGTTCGAGATACCTGTTGTAAAATTTGCCTGCAGGGTTTTGCTTCGCAGCAAGGGGTATTTGCAAATTTGGTATACTGATTCAAAGGGAATAGGGAATAATTGGTGGGGCAAGCCTCTATCAGAATGAGAGCTATATTATGAGCAACAAAATTCATCATTTAATTTTCAACCACACGGCTGTATAGGTTTTCCATCTCCATTTAAACGAGTGATATATTGCAGCAGTTACACAATACAATGGCACAAACACACGGTAAATGGCCGTAAATAAAACCAATCTAAGGCGACGGATTTGGTGGGGTTGTATCCAGTCGCTGTTCCTTTTCTTAAGGTGCTGAAATCCATCTAGCCAGCCGTCTTTAAGCACACGGTCCCTCCCCCCGACGCTCTGCGCAGACACCATCACACTAAGCAGTGGATTGAGAGAGAGACCGGGAGAAATTGATGGGGAGGGGGCGGTTGCACCATTGGGGAAGAGGAGAGAGAGAGAGAGATACCGAGCACCAGTGGCAGGGAAACACACCCGTCAGCCGCGCGCAGAGGAGAGAAAAAAAGGCAGCACGGACAAAAGAAACATGGATGTATTGGAGAAGTATCCACTCAAACAGATAACGGAATGGATGTGTCGTTCCTCCTGCACCTAACGGGGAACGATTTAACCTATTTTAATGCGGTGGTGGGAGGCGAGGTATTGCAAGCTAAAAAGGCGGAAAGCTGTATTTAATCCGTCAGCGGATCCCATGAGCTTGCAATGGCTGTTATGGGGATATGTAACTGTATAGGAAAAAATGTGGCTCTTTCTTTTGTTTTATTTTTCTTATTTTGTGGCCTTTCACTTGGACAACTACGGTACTCTATTCCAGAGGAATTAGAAAACGGAGCAGAGGTGGGGGATCTTGTGCAGGACTTGGGGTTGGATATTCGAAAGCTCTCCAATCGAAAGATAAAGGTAACCTCCACCAGTGGAAAACGGTATGTGGATGTCAATCCCCAAAATGGGAAATTACTTGTCAATGAAAGAATCGACAGAGAGACGCTGTGTGATTTGAGCAGCACCTGTCTTATACATTTAGAGGTGCTTGTTGAAAACCCATCCGAGGTGCACAATGTCGAGGTGGAGATTGTGGATGTGAATGACAATGCGCCGCAGTTCCCTAGTGACGAGTATCAATTGGACATTTCAGAATCGGCTTTACCAGGGTCTCGTTTCCCCATTGAGAATGCCTTGGATCCGGATGTGGGATCCAATTCAGTTCGTCTGTATCGACTCAGCCCAAACGAACACTTCGCACTTGATTCCAACAAGCCCTCCCTCAACAGCAAGAACATTGAGCTCGTGCTCAAAAAGCCCCTTGACCGTGAGCTGGTGCCTTACCACCAATTCATTCTGACTGCTGCAGATGGTGGAACACCAGCAAAAACCGGTTCAGCTCAAATTAATGTGCGAGTCCTGGACACCAATGACAACGTCCCTGTATTTGACAGCTCAGTGTACAAAGTCAAATTGTTAGAAAACTCACCAAAAGACACACTGGTCATCAAATTGAACGCCACAGACCATGATGAGGGTACCAATGGGGAGGTGTATTATTCTTTCAGCAGCTACACTCCTGAGAGAGTCAGACAGATGTTCAGCATGGACAGCAACACAGGAGAGATCAGAGTGAGGAGCAATGTGGACTATGAAGAAACCAACTCCTACGAGATGTATATACAGGCCATGGATAAAGGCCCTGGTGCTGTGGCAGCCCACTGTAAGGTGGTGGTGGAGGTGGTGGATGTGAATGACAATGTCCCAGAGATAGTCCTGTCCTCTCTCTCCAGCCCAGTGAGGGAGGATGCCCGGGCTGACACCGTTGTGGCCCTGATCAGTGTCACAGACCGGGACTCTGGTGCCAACAAACAGGTGAGCCTGGAGATACCGCCAGGCCTCCCCTTCAAGATCAAGTCCTTCAGAAACTACTACACCCTGGTCACCTCCGCCTTCCTGGACCGTGAGACCACCGCCGCCTACAATGTCACCCTCAGCGCCACTGACGGTGGCACCCCACCCCTCTCCTCCCAGAAGACCATACAGGTGGATGTGGCTGATGTGAATGACAACCCGCCGCGCTTCGAGCAGACCTCCTACACGGTTTATGTGACGGAGAACAATGCCCCCGGGGCCTCACTGTGCACCGTGAAGGCCCAGGACTCCGATGTCAACGAGAATGCACGCATCACCTACACAGTCCTCAACGACAACAACCACGGCATCCCTGTCACCTCCTACGTCTCTGTGAAGGCCGACACGGGAGAGGCCTATGCCCTGCGCGCCTTTGACTATGAGTCACTCAGGGAGTTCCACTTCCAGGTCAAAGCTCAGGACGGGGGCATCCCGCCCCTCAGCCGGGTGGCCACTGTCTACATCTATATCATGGACCAGAACGACCACGTGCCTGAGATCGTCAACCCCCGAGGCAATGGCACACGCTCTATAGAGACGGTGCTTAAGAACGCTGAGGCTGGCATCCTGGTGACCAAGGTGGTGGCGTACGACGCAGACGCGGGTCCCAATGCCTGGCTGATCTATGTGTTGGATCAGTCCACAGACTTGGACCTGTTCAAGGTGCATGAACACACAGGGGAGATCCGCACCACACGCAGGGTCCTGGAGGACAACTCCACCTCCTTCAGCCTGACTGTGCTGGTGAGAGACCACGGCCAGCCTCCTCTCTCCTCCACCGCCACCGTCAATGTGGCCGTCATGGAGGTGCTACCCAAGGTGACCCCTGACCCCAAGAGGGTCATCCGGCCCCACAGCACCCTGCTCTTCTCCAACGTGACCCTCTACCTGATCGTGGCCCTGAGCGCCACCACATTTGTGTTCCTAGTGACTGTGGTGGTGCTGGCCATCGTGCGCTGCCATGCCTACTGCACCCAGCCTGGTTCCTGCTCCCCCTGCTGTGTGTCCCAGAAGACCCCCTCTGACGGCGGGAGCAGCAGCACAGTAGGTGGTTCTGGGGGTGGAGGTGGTGGTGGAGGTGCGGGACAACCCAATAACAATGTGGCGCTGCGGAGAGACCTCAAGGTGGAGCCTCACTACATTGAGGTGCGTGGGAATGGCTCTATGACCAAGACCTACTGCTACAAGACCTGTCTGACAGCCACCTCAGGCAGCGACACCTTCATGTTCTACAACACAGGCCGGCCCATCAGCGGAACCTGGGGTTCTGAGCGCTTCTTCACGGGCGGAAGCGGATTTGTACGGAGACTGAGCATGCCTGACGCTTCACTGCAAGTCTGTCCAGAGGTGCGTCATTTCTTTCCTCTCAAATGACTGACAGGTCATGAATGGCTTAACAGAAGTAGAGCCTCACAATATGTCAGCTCTCCAGATTACATACTAGGCTTTAATATGTATTGGTTACTGTATGTTGGTGCTGGTTGTTTTAGATAAGTGTTTTAGCATACCATCATACCACTGTTCTTTGTTCTGTCTGTTACATGAAGGGCTTTAGATGCTCGGTAGTTCTACATTCTAGCTGAAGTCGTTCATTGTCATATATTTTGCTTTGTTGTCATATTCTAGTTTTGCTGTGCCGGTACATCTTGAGACAGTGTCAGGTTTGACATGTTTCTTTGATGTCTGGCCAGTGTGAGTGGTTGTATGTCTCTTTGTTCCTCTTCCCTAGTTGCACAGTGTAGCTACTTCCTCCACCCAGCTCAGCAGTCACACTGCATTAGTGTCAGATTGGAACTCTTTCTGAAGTCCTGCTGTGTTTCTGATGATTCAGGGATTTCTGCTTCACTTGTATGTTGTCATCACATATTCAGTCAGTGCAGGTCATTTTGACTCTACCACTGGCTCATTCTCTGTCCAAGTGTGTTTGACTTCATCATATCTCACAGTGTCAGGCTTTGTGCCTGTGATTTCTCCAGTTTAAATGTGGATGTGCAGTATGTGTGTCTTTGTGTGCATGCATAGCTTTGTGTTTCTTCCGTCTTTAGTCTGTTGTGTTAAATTGCAGTAACCTAAAGATCCTCCCAGTATGTTTACTCTTCTAGTATTTTCCTTCCAGTCTGCCACATCGACTCCTCACTCAGAATTCTCTCTATTAGTTTTTTTCTACTGTCTTTCCTCTCTAGACCCTATTCCACTGCAGCGCTCTGTAGCCGTAGGAAAGTGTTGGCATTCATGTTCGAGCATGGCTTAGGAGTCAAGGCTGAGTGCTACAGGAAATGACAAATACACAGCCCTGCATATGTTTACCACAACAGGGCTGGAATGTTAAGAACTGCAGCAGCACTGATAATAAACATGTTCTTTAGCAAGGAACCACTGGTTTGAGGTCTGAATGGGGCTTTCGTTTAACCTCAGTAAGACTTCCAATAGGTGTGATTCATTTCCATAAGAATAACAGACTAGAGCTCATGGAATAACAGTTCCTGGAGAGTGTGTAAATGGCTATTCAGCAGCTATGTCTTTTTAAATCCATGGCCGTTCGGGTTACGTTAGCCATGTTTTAATGTCTGTTTATGGTTTGTTGTATTTCTGTCCCTAATTGGCGTGAACTCATGTTTACTCTAATGAGCAGACGTGGGTTGTGTGCTCTAATGGGCTGGCTGGCGTATTATCTGATGCTCTCCTGTTTCAGCACTCTGCTCTGGGGGTTGGATAGGTTGATTGTCAAAATGTTGTCTTAACCTTGTCAGAATGTCGTTTGGAGGCTACAGCTGTTGATTGGAATGTTTTGGGGGTTATGTTGTAGTCGTGGATGGGTCAAGACAGTCAGTCAGTCAGTGGTGTAGGAACAATAAGCAGTGGCAGCAAGTAGTCAGGATAAGAGTGGTGGTGGAAATGAAATTAACCTCCAGCCACTGTTTCCGAGACCCACAAATTCAATTTGCTCAGAGAGGCTGCGTCTCAGAGTGGGAGATATTCCCCTCAGAATTAAACTGATTAACGAACATAATGTAGCCTCTTTATCTGGGGCGCCTGCTGACGCCTGAACAGGGCTGAGGCTTAAACTACTGCAGTACTGAAACCTACCCACAGTTCTGATGTCTAGGGCTCTGATGATGTTGATGTCAGTGGTTATGATTTGTGTGCACATCCAAAGTGCTGAAGCTTCATTATGAACCTTCATGCAATCATTAAACCTAGTCGAAAGCAAACTAAATTGCAGGCTTTAATGATTGAGATCAATTAAAAGCACTCACGTTCACAAGGAGCAGCTTTCGGGAGGAGAACATCAATTAACTTGAGTAATGTGTGACTGCCCTAGGGCCCCGCCCTTAACCCTTTAACCCCAGTCCAACATGAGCAGGGATGGAGGATGTGGTTGCCCTGGTGACAGAGGGGCTCTTCCTGTTTGGATTAGCCCAAAGCCCAGCTGCAGTGTGACTGATGAGGCAGTAATTTACCAATGCTGCCTGGAGCTCTGAGCTCACGGCACTCAACCCAACTTGATCAGGACCAGACAGATTTATTTACACACACACACACACACACACACACACACACACACACACACACACACACACACACACACACACACACACACACACACACACACACACACACACACACACGTGTGTGTGTGTGTGTGTGATGGCAGTGGCAGACACACTGTCTTCCAGAACTGCAGTACTCCAATCAGGATGCAGAGCTGGGATGTGCACCATGATTAATTAATGAGCCCATATCTGGCCTCGCTCTGAATGAGATCAAACTAACCTCTCTATTTTGTTCTCTCCCTTCCTTCCTCTCTCTCTCTCCCTTCCTCTCTCTCCCTCTCCCTTCCTTCCTCTCTCTTTCTCCCTTCCTCTCTCTCTCTCCCTTCCTCTCTCTCTCCATTCCTTCCTCTCTCTCTCTCCCTTCCTCTCTCTCTCTCCCTTTCGCTCTCTCTCCCTTCCTCTCTCTCTCTCTCCCTTCATCTCTCTCTCTCTCCCTTCCTCTCTCTCTCTCCCTTCCTTTCTCTCTCTCTCTCTCAGCCGAAGGACCCAAATGCTGACTGGCGATACTCCACTTCTTTGAGGGCAGGGATGCAGAGGTAAGCACTTTACTCTTTTGCCCTCTTGTGATTCCCACCCCACCTCAGTTTTTATCAGGGACATCACCTCTCCAGTATGATCCCACACCTTCCATTGAGTTGGTATATAGCCCCTTGCCCCTTACGAAAACATTAACAATTGCTTGGAGGAATATTGCTACAGTACAGTGAGGGAAAAAAGTATTTGATCCCCTGCTGATTTTGTACGTTTGCCCACTGACAAAGACATGATCAGTCTATCATTTTAATGGTAGGTTAATTTGAACAGTGAGAGACAGAATAACAACAAAATAATCCAGAAAAACGCATGTCAAAAATGTTATAAATTGATTTGCATTTTAATGAGGGAAATAAGTATTTGACCCCTCTGCAAAACATGACTTAGTACTTGGTGGCAAAACCCTTGTTTGCAATCACAGAGGTCAGACGTTTCTTGTAGTTGGCCACCAGGTTTGCACACATCTCAGGAGGGATTTTGTTCCACTCCTCTTTGCAGATCTTCTCCAAGTCATTAAGGTTTCGAGGCTGACGTTTGGCAACTCCAACCTTCAGCTCCCTCCACAGATTTTCTATGGGATTAAGGTCTGGAGACTGGCTAGGCCACTCCAGGACCTTAATGTGCTTCTTCTTGAGCCACTCCTTTGTTGCCTTGACCGTGTGTTTTGGGTCATTGTCATGCTGGAATACCCATCCATGACCCATTTTCAATGCCCTGGCTGAGGGAAGGAGGTTCTCACCCAAGATTTGACGATACATTGCCCAGTCCATCGTCCCTTTGATGCAGTGAAGTTGTCCTGTCCCCTTAGCAGAAAAACACCCCCAAAGCATAATGTTTCCACCTCCATGTTTGACGGTGGGGATGGTGTTCTTGGGGTCATAGGCAGCATTCCTCCTCCTCCAAACATTGCAAGTTGAGTTGATGCCAAAGAGATCGATTTTGGTCTCATCTGACCACAACACTTTCACCCAGTTCTCCTCTGAATCATTCAGATGTTCATTGGCAAACTTCAGATGGGCCTGTATATGTGCTTTCTTGAGCAGGGGGACCTTGCGGGCGCTGCAGGATTTCAGTCCTTCACGGCGTAGTGTGTTACCAATTGTTTTCTTGGTGACTATGGTCCCAGCTGCCTTGAGATCATTGACAAGATCCTCCCGTGTAGTTCTGGGCTGATTCCTCACCGTTCTCATGATCATTGCAACTCCACGAGGTGAGATCTTGCATGGAGCCCCAGGCCGAGGGGGATTGACAGTTCTTTTGTGTTTCTTCCATTTGCGAATAATCTCACCAACTGTTGTCACCTTCTCACCAAGCTGCTTGGCGATGGTCTTGTAGCCCATTCCAGCCTTGTGTAGGTCTACAATCTTGTCCCTGACATCCTTGGAGAGCTCTTTGGTCTTGGCCATGGTGGAGAGTTTGGAATCTGATTGTTTGATTGCTTCTGTGGACAGGTGTCTTTTATACAGGTAACAAACTGAGATTAGGAGCACTCCCTTTAAGAGTGTGCTCCTAATCTCACCTCGTTACCTGTATAAAAGACACCTGGGAGCCAGAAATCTTTCTGATTGAGAGGGGGTCAAACACTTATTTCCCTCATTAAAATGCAAATCAATTTATAACATTTTTGACTGCGTTTTTCTGGATTTTTTTGTTGTTATTCTGTCTCTCACTGTTCAAATAAACCTACCATTAAAATTATAGACTGATCATTTCTTTGTCAGTGGGCAAACGTACAAAATCAGCAGGGGATCAAATACTTTTTTCCCTCACTGTATGTGACCAAAATGTAGGAAATGTTACCTCCATTTTATAGCTCTTTAGTCTGGAGTCACCATGCATGCCTGCACAACAAAGACTGGGAGGCACCCACTCTCAGACTACTGCACTCTGCCGACAACATAACATGACCACAGACAGCTCTCAGATCAGATGAGCAACAGCTACCACATTGTGGCTCCTCCACATGTGTCTGACCCCTTCAACCCCCCTGTTTGGGCCAGCTGTGCTCTGGCTGTCTTGTCAGCCACCCCAAAGGGGAACACACATACACACAGAGGGGCAGAGCCCTGCTGTTCCAGCCAGGCCCCAGTACCCCTCTAATTGCACACAGCCAATCCACAACCCTCACCTCCATATTCTCCACCCACACACACCCTCCAGACACCCCATTCTGACCCCCCCCCCCCCCCCCCCCCCACCCACCCACCCACCCACACACTCAGTCAGCACCCCTCAGCTCATATCCCTCACCAAACACACTCTAACCCAACATCACCCAATGCCCATCCCAATATAAACTGTTTTGAAGTCTGAAGCCCATATCCCTCCCTGGCTGATGTGTATTGCTGAAGAGGGCAGGATGGTATATAGTTCATATAGCTGAGAGAGCATAGTACACACTGTGTGCTGCAATGCAGAGGCTGCAGTCAGGGCTAGCTGCTTCTCTGCAAGCCGACAATCCTAACATTCATTTTGAATATATAGGGAGAAGGGGGCATGTTTATGTGTGTTTGTGTTTTTATGTTAATGGCCGTATTTGTGGTTGCCAAGACAAATAATGCAGTCCTGAATGCATCTGTGACTCATAAATGCCCTCAGGTTTGTGTATGCATTAGATGTGGTAGTGATTTTGAATGGTTGAGTAGTGCGGTTAGTTGTAACAAACAGTGAATCATTTGTTCCTATTACTTGTTGACAAGGATTGATGTAGAAATAGAGATGGTATGGAATTTGGAGTTTTCCTCTGCTTACCATTCCTCTCACTGCTGCATCTCTCTCTCTCGCTCTCTCTCTCTCTCTCTCTCTCTCTCTCTCTCTCTCTCTCTCTCTCTCTCTCTCTCTCTCTCTCTCTCTCTCATTCCCCAATCCCCTCCCCCTATGTAACCACACCTACTCCTGTCCCTGTTTGTATCTCTTATCTCTTTCTTTCAATCTCATCACACCTGCTCTCCCCATCTCTGTCTCCTTCTCTCCCTTTCTTTCCTTCTCTCTCTTCCTCCTCCTCCTCCTCCTCATCTGATGAGAGGTGAAGTTTTACAAAAACATACCATAATAACCCAAGGCAAGACAGTGTGTCAACTTACACAGACCAGAGACACATCAGTGTGCACAGATATTTGCATGCACCTTAACACACACACACAAGCACACACACACACGTTCCGAGATACACATCAAACTGTGAGAAGACAGACACACTGGGAACATCCACTAAATTAAATACTGCCGGGCTTTCCTAAAAAGTACTGATTGAAAGCATGGTGTCAACCTCAAAGGGATAATTAGAGCTTTAGAGGAGGAAGTGCGTGTGTACATACACTGTATGAGTGTGAGTGGGTGACTGATTGTGTCATTATTTTCATATTGAAAGTGCATTGTCTCTTTCCATTTCCCTTTTGATCTATGGGATTATGGGAGTCACTTCCTTGATATGTATTCCGTTTTTAACACTTAACCCTCCCGTTGTCCTGGTATTCTGTACACACGCCGTGCCCTCCGGGTCGAACTGTCCCCCTCTCACTAAAGGCCCAATTGGAACATGTGGGACAGTATGCGTGCGAACAGCCTTTGCAGATGTATTTGTTACACCTGGTGCACACCGTGTGTGTTTTACAGTCCTTCTTTGTGGGACAGACCTGACACCTCTTCCTCTTACTGGGTTGTGCGGGGTCGGGTGCTTGGGCCGGTGCGTGGTCGGGTGCTGCGGGGGCGTGATCCCGGGGCTGATCACGATACGTAGCCCTCTGAACAGCTTTGACGAGCGCCGCAGAGGCTTCGGTGCGAGGGAGACGGGCCCTTTGTATGAACGGAGTCACTAGTGCCTTTCCCAGCTGCTCGAGGAACACCCTCCTCTTGTTTCGCTTACCAGGCATCCAAGTAGGGTTGAGCTCTCGCCATATGACAAAAGCGTTGTAAGAGGACACGTCAAGGATGTTGTGGAAGATGACCAGGGGCCAGCGCGCGGTCATCCTCCTGCAGCTGTAGGTTCCAATCACCTTGTCTAGGTTGTCCACACCTCCCTTGTTGCTGTTGTAGTCTAGGACGATGGCCGGCTTCTTGTCCTGGCGACGGCTAACGTGAGCCTCGGTGTGCAGCGTGCTCAGGAGTAAGACGTTCTTGTTTTTCTTTGGCAGGTAGGACACTAGAGCGGTGGTGGGCGTGAAGGCGAACTTGGAGGAGAAGAGGAGCCTGTCCTTTGAGGCGAGCAGCGCCTGCGGGAGCTCTGTCTTGTTCTTTCTGACTGTGCCGACCACGGTGACGTTCCTCCTCAGGAGCTGGCGCGCAAGCTCGTATGAGGTGAAGAAATTGTCGCAGGTGACGTTGTGACCCCTGAGTCCCTGCGTCAAATCGAGCACGACCCTCATCCCCTGGTTCTTCTCGGGGCCTTCGCATGTGGCCTTCCCGGTGTAGACCTGCATCTTCCAGGCATAGCTGGATTTGGAGTCGCAGGCCACCCAGGTCTTGATGCCGTATTTGGCCGGCTTGCTTGGGATATACTGGCGGAAAGGACATCGGCCTGGAAGAGACAGAGAGAGAGAGAGAGAGAGAGAGAGAGAGAGAGAGAGAGAGAGAGAGAGAGAGAGAGAGAGAGAGAGAGAGAGAGAGAGAGAGAGAGAGAGAGAGAGAGAGAGAGAGAGAGAGAGAGAGAGAGAGAGAGAGAGAGAGAGAGAGAGAGAGAGAGAGAGAGAGAGAGAGAGAGAGGTGTAGATCTGTTTGTTGGTTTCTTTCAGTAGGTGCACATTAGATTAACACATTATATTATTCTATGTACCCATACTTTACTCCTCCAGTGGCAAACTCAACTGACCTGCTTTGGGAAATAATCAACACACTCAAAATGATGTTGATTAAGTCTAAGAACAATAAAGGCTACCCTCCACTTACATAATCACAGTGGGCTTGAGGGAAGTGATGTACTGTAGGTGCTGTAGTAGTGTTGTACTGTAATAACTGTGTCCTGAACTGACCGGCTTCCCCATACTAACCAGGGACAGATGTTTCATTCAGTTTCTACTATAAAGTAAATGTTATGGCTGTATGCTTTTCAGTCAGATTGGCTCCATCAAGTTCTAGTGAACCGAAAGTACTGAAGAAGCTAAAGGACTGAAGAGTGAGTCAGAGTGGGTCTATGTGTTGGTTTCATTTGACTTACTCTATATCTGAAGAGAAGAGAAGAGATTAGCTTTAGCGTGTTGTGTTGTGTTGTGTACAGTGTTGTTGTGCTCTTGTACGGTGTTGTTGGCCCGGCACACCTCTGAAAGGGACCAGTTGCTCGTCCACCGTCACGTCGGGCCCGGGGTTGTAGAGGAGCGGCAGCCTCTCGACCCACTTGTCCCAGACCTCTCTCACGGCCGCAAGTTTGTCACCGCCGCCTGCTGCGCGTCTCTCGGCTCTGGTCTGGCGGTCGTCGAAGCGAAGGAGTCTCGAGTAAGCGTGAAAGACTTTGAGCGGCATGGTTGCGCGGAAAATGGTCCTTCCGCTCTCGGCGTCCCAGAGACTAGAGGCTGCTTCGCCTCGGGACCTGTACACGCCGGCTAGGATGAGCAGCCCTACGTAGGCTCGCAGGTCTGTGGAGTCCATCGCTTTCCAGCGGCCGCCGCGGTCGCGGTCGTGGTCTTCGTGGTCGTCGGCGTAGTGGCGGTGGTCGTCGTCGCCGCCGCAGCCGTTGCCGTCACCTCGGGCTCCGTATTTTCGAACGCCCTCCAGATTGGTCATCTCCAGAATGATGTCTTCTATCTCTGGTGTGAAAAACAAGCGGAACGTGGAGAGGATGTCGCGGGCTTGGCCTACGGCCTGCCTAGTAGGCCCGGGCCTCATGTCCTCCGGCACCTCAGCAACCGGCCTGTTACTTTTTGCCGCTGCGGCGGCCCCTCCGACGCCCCGATTGTTGTCACAGGGCACCGAGCACCATTGGATTTGGCCGTTTCTCGACACGAATGTCTCTCTTTCCACTCTAGGGATATCGTGTTGTGTTCTGGGACTGATGCGGCGGCGGCAGCGGCGGCGGTCTCCTCGCTCTCCTTCACCTTCACCTTCCCCTTGTTCTTCTCAATGTTCTTCTTCTTCTTCTTCTTCTTCTTCTTCTTCTTCTTCTTGTTGGTCGTCGTCGTCGTCGTTGTGGTCGTCTTCGTCGTCGTTGTCGTCGTCGTCATCGTCTCGTTCGTCTTCTACGCCTTGACCTTCTTCTACTTGGACATCGTCCTCGTCGTCGTCGTCGGCGGCGGCGGCTGCGGCGTCGTCGTCGTCGTCCTCTGTGGTCTCCTCGTCCTCTGGGTTGTATTCCTCCCCGTCTTCTTCTTCGGACGCTTCCTCGTCCGCTTCCTCGTCGCAGTCAGAGTCATTGGAAAATATATGTTCTAGGACCTGTTTGGCCGTGAAACGCACAGCACTCATAATAGCTTCGGCACCCAGGCTGGGGAAGTCCCCAAGACCTCTCTCTTCGGGACGTGTCCGGACATGCCACGGAGGCAATATTAGTAGTAGTAGTAGTAGTAGTAGTAGTAGTAGTAGTAGTAGTAGTTGTTGTAGTTGTTGTAGTAGTAGTAGTAGTAGTAGTAGTAGTAGTAGTAGTAGTAGTTGTTGTAGTTGTTGTAGTTGGTGTAGTAGTTGTAGTTGTAGTAGTAGTAGTAGTAGTAGTAGTAGTAGTAGTAGTAGTAGTAGTAGTAATAGTAGTTGTTGTAGTAGTTGTAGTTGTAGTTGTAGTTGTAGTTGTTCTTGGTGTTGGTGTTTGTTTACGGCTTACCTATTACCTCTGGCTCAGAGCTTATGCCTCTAACGTGTAGCCTGGGTCGTTTTGACCCCAGGCAGGACAAGACAGGACAACGCTAGGGGTTATACAGCCACTAGCTCTAACACTCTAACATGTAGCCTGGGTCTTTTTGACCCGGACAGGACAGCGGGAGGAGATATACAGCCACTAGCTCTAACACTCTAACACGTAGCCTGGGTCTTTTTGACCCCAGCCAGGACAGGACAGGACAACGCTAGGGGTTATACAGCAACTCGCTCTAACACTCTGACACGTAGCCTGGGTCTTTTTGACCCCGGACAGGACAGCGGGAGGGGATATACAGCCACTCGCTCTAACACCTAGGCTCTAACACGTAGCCTGGGTCTTTTTGACCCGGACAGGACAGCGGGAGGGGATATACAGCCACTAGCTCTAACACCTAGGCTCTGACACGTAGCCTGGGTCCTTTTGACCCGGACAGGACAGGACAGGACAGCGGGAGGAGATATACAGCCACTAGCTCTAACACATAGGCACTGACACGTAGCCTGGGTCTTTTTGACCCGGTCAGGACAGCGGGAGGGGATATACAGCCACTAGCTCTAACACATAGGCTCTAACACGTAGCCTGGTTTTTTTTGACCCGGACAGGACAGCGGGAGGAGATATACAGCAACTACCTCTAACACCTAGGCTCTAACACGTAGCCTGGGTCTTTTTGACCCGGTCAGGACAGGACAGGACAACGGGAGGGGTTATACAGCCACTCGCTCTAACACGTAGGCTCTAACAGGTAGCCTGGGTCTTTTTGACCCGGACAGGACAGCGGGAGGGGATATACAGCCACTCGCTCTAACACCTAGGTACTGACACGTAGCCTGGGTCCTTTTGACCCGGACAGGACAGGACAGGACAACGGGAGGGGTTATACAGCCACTCGCTCTAACACGTAGGCTCTAACACGTAGCCTGGGTCGTTTTGACCCCAGCCAGGACAGGACTGGACTGGACAACGCTAGGGGTTATACAGCCACTCACTCTAACACGTAGCCTGGGTCTTTTTGACCCGGACAGGACAACGGGAGGGTTAATTTCTCCCAAACCCACAGAGACACTTTCTGGACTAGATGTATCGCACTCAAGGAATGGCGTGGAACGCAAACTCATGATTGCCGACATGTCAGAATAGCGACGATGTGTGTCGAAGGAATAGAACATGGGCAGCACAGAATAGGTTTTGAATCGAATAACTTGATGTCTACGTAGACACCACGATTGCTTGTATGTAGCCGAAACCATGATCTATGTTTACAAAAAATAACAACTACTATTAAAAATGTCATGTTTTAAAACTAATCACAAAGGTATAATTTGAGAAAAATTAACAAATAAATAAATGAATATAATATAATTAATTCTTTTTATGGGAGTGGTCAAATCCACAATATACCAGAGAAGCTTCTGAGCACTGCATCAAAACAGGTTCGTGTCTCACAGACAAACAACATCAATCGAAGCTATGTTGACTTTCCAGAACACAGAAAACGTGAAGGGGGATTCTTGCTGCATCACTGCAGTGTTTGACATACACACGGACTCCAGTCACGTAACTACCGACAACACCACCGTCGTCACTGTGATCGGTCTGGGCATCGGAGGGTCGACTCGACTGAATCTGAGCACCATCAACTTCAACGACATCTATTCTGCGTTCAATCGAGTAGTGAAGAACATACCCATACTTCTCGGGTACACGGTGAAAAGCCTCTCGGTCATGCCCAACAACAAACTGGAGGTAAGACTATTTGTCGAACCGAAATATAGTCTGTTGAGTTATGAGCTGTGGCTCGTTCGGGTCGTAGGACAGGCTCTGCTCTTGTGGTTTTACCACGGTGCAGTGTCACACATCATGGTGACACACCAGGACCATTTGCAGAAGATACACCGTGAAGCTGTGGGATGGTGTCCCTGTGCAATGTTGACCGGTTTCGACGACAGCGAGTCTTGTACTTGTGCTTTGTACTACGACATGTGGGACATGGACGTTCGTCACAGCCACGTCTGAGACCATTTGTTGACATATCGGACATATCGGCAAATGCCATGCGATATCTCTTCCGTGTGTAGCGGTGTCCACATGACAGATCTCTCAGATGAGGAACAGACACTTCTGATGAAGAAAGTCGCCTGGATATTTCAAGGCTTTTCTGTTGCCCCCAAAGAAGACGCCATGACGGGGATCCGTTCGAGCCTACGCATACCTTGTGATTTCACGAAAACCGAAAATATTGTACCGCAAGTATACAAGTTGACAGACTGTCAGAATGAAACACGTGCGGAGATGTACAATTGTCAGCAAGCTGAAGAGCAGATGACATATATTCACTTGTTGAGGAAATGGACATCTTGGGTTTCGAGCATTGTCGAGTAGTGACACCTACAATATTACAAGGAAATCACCAGATTCTTTAGAAAGTAAGCATTTCACTGTAATGTCTGTACCTACATTGTGACCAATAAAATTTGATTTGATTTGATTTGCAAGGGTCCCGTTCGCAGCACAGGACGTCGTCGCCACTCGCTCTAACACTCTAACACGTAGCCTGGGTCTTTTTGACCCCAGCCAGGACAGGACAGCGGGAGGAGATATACAGCCACTCGCTCTAACACATAGGCACTGACACGTAGCCTGGGTCTTTTTGACCCGGACAGGACAGCGGGAGGAGATATACAGCCACTCGCTCTAACACATAGGCACTGACACGTAGCCTGGGTCTTTTTGACCCCGGACAAGAAAGGACAGGACAGCGGGAGGAGATATACAGCCACTCGCTCTAACACGTAGGCTCTAACACGTAGCCTGGGTCGTTTTGACCCCAGCCAGGACAGGACTGGACTGGACAACGCTAGGGGTTATACAGCCACTCACTCTAACACGTAGCCTGGGTCTTTTTGACCCGGACAGGACAACGGGAGGGTTAAAGGAAAATGCCACCCAACAATTAGTCCATTGTTGATATAGTCCTAAAAATATTTTGCATGTCATCAATCAAGTTTTCAAGATATGTAACTTTCAAATTATATGAATCTGCTAAATGCATCATAGGGGCCAGATTTCTGTATTTTGAAAGTTACCTATCTTGAAAACTTGATTACTGACATGCAAAACATTTCTGGGACTATATCAAATCAAATCAAATCAATTTGTATTTGTCACATGTGCCGAATACAACAGTGAAATGCTTACTTACAAGCGCTTAACCAACAAATGAGTTTTAAGAAAAAATAAGTGTTAAGAAAAATAAGTAAACAAGAAATTTAAAAAAACAAAAAAGGATGAAAATAGAAAAATAACAAATAATTAAAGAACAACAATAAAAGAACAGTAGCGAGGCTATATACAGGGGGTACCGGTACAGAGTCAATGTGCGGGGGCACTGGTTAGTCGAGGTAATTGAGGTAATATGTACATGTAGGTAGAGGTAAAGTGGCTATGCATAGATAATAAACAGAGAGTAGCAGCAGGGTCAATGCAAATAGTCTGAGTAGCCATTTGGTTAACTGTTCAGGAGTCTTATGGCTTGGTGGTAGAAGCTGTTAATAAGCCTTTTGGACCTAGACTTGGCGCTCCGGTACCGCTTGCCATGCGGTAGTGGAGAGAACAGTCTATGATATCAACAATGGACTAATGAAACAAACACCAAAAATAGTTTTTGGTTGGAGTTTTCCTTTAAATGTGTGGTGAATTATTATTAATGAACTGTAGAGTTTAATGGATTATGAGGTAGAACTGGGTTAATCAAGAGCATAAAGTTAGAATTCTTTGTTACTGGGCCAGGAATTGTATTGGGTCATTTAATTTCACTGTGTGGGTGAGTAGAGAGGGAATCTGCCCTAGGGTCAGATTGCTTGCTCTTACTTAGATCCATGGTTGTCTTATCATATCAAAGACTGAAACTGGCTTGGGCCATTTGTTTTTGTCTTCAAACACAGTGAAAAGAGCCAGGGTTGAACTGAGTTTAAACTAAACATGTGTCACGCTCGTTGACGGACGGGACGGACCAAGGCACAGCGTGATATGCATACATGTTTATTATAACGAATAAACAACGACAAAACAATAAACCAAAAACACGTGAAGTCCTAAGGTAACACACAACAAACCTCACACGGAACAAGATCCCACAACCCACTAGTGCCAAAAGGCTGCCTAAGTATGGTCCCCAATCAGAGACAACGAGCTACAGCTGCGTCTGATTGGGAACCACACCGGCCAACATAGATCTACACATAATAGACCTACAACATAGAATATATATAACAAAGAATATACACACCCTGACTCAACATATAAGAGTCCCCTGAGTCAGGGCGTGGAACGGGCACGGGCCGTGCCGGACTGGACAAACGCACCACAGGCTTGGTGCGAGGGGCAGGAACGGACCGGGCCGGACTGGTGACGCGCACCACTGGCTTGGTGTGAGGAGCAGGAACGGGTCGGGCCGGACTGGCGACGCGCACCACTGGCTTGGTGCGAGGAGCAGGAACAGGCCGGGCTGGGCTGGCGACGTGCACCACTGGCTTGGTGCGAGGAGCAGGAACAGGCCGGGCTGGGCTGGCGACGCGCACCACTGGCTTGGTGCGAGGAGCAGGAACGGGCCGGACCGGACTGGCGACACGCACCACTTGCTTGATGCGAGGAGCAGGACTGGGTTCCTTTATTAACCCCCGCTCCTTCTGCTGCCTAACCAGCTCCTCTCGCCGTGCCTCTACACCTTCCTTCTGCTCCCTCTGAACCAATAGCCCCTGTAATCTGGTGGCCTCCTAACCAGCAGATCCGCCCTATCGCGGCCTCCTGCTGCCTCGTCGTCCACACCGTGTGCCCCCAAAAATGTTTTCTTGGGGTTGCCTCTCCACCCTGATCCATTTCAGGGCCTCCATCTTCCTTGCCAGATCCTCTCTTATCTCCTGCCAAGTCCATCCTCTCTGCTCCTCCTCGGCACACTGCTTGGTCCAGGTCTGGTGGGATCTTCTGTCACGCTCGTTGACGGACGGGACGGACCAAGGCGCAGCGTGATATGCATACATGTTTATTATAACGAATAAACAATGACAAAACAATAAACCAACGACACGTGAAGTCCTAAGGTAACACACAACAAACCTCACACGGAACAAGATCCCACAGCCCACTAGTGCCAAATGGCTGCCTAAGTATGGTCCCCAATCAGAGACAACGAGCTACAGCTGCCTCTGATTGGGAACCACACCGGCCAACATAGATCTACACATAATAGACCTACAACATAGAATATACATAACAAAGAATATACACACCCTGACTCAACATATAAGAGTCCCCTGAGTCAGGGCGTGACAACATGAGTGTTTTTGCAAGATAAGGCTTGATTGATTGTAGTACTCTGAATTTAATGAAAGTTGAGTTTAGCTGCTCTCAGAGACAAAGGAAGTGGGCGGAGCAATAAAAGAGCGGGAAAACTGAAGAGGACTATATAAGATGGAGGGAGACCGTAAGGATGTGTGCCACTCTGTAGACTGGTATCGGCTTTGTTGAAATTTTAATAAAGTAATTTCTTGATGCAACAAAAACTCTGTAAGACCTTATTTGTAATAAAGTATAGTGGTTATTTTCCACAACAAATGCAAAAAGTGCAATCATAACCTTCAAGTGATGCATACTCAGAGAATGGTGGTCAAAATCAATTGTGACCTGAACGCCAATTATGACATCACCCTTGAAAATATTTGAATACAAGTGTAACTGGCAGCCCTTTGTGATGTTATTAATCAGAATATTCAGTCCTGAATTATGACATCAGACGGGAAAACTATGACAAAGGACTAAGTAGTTAGCCTATTGTGATGTCACCAATCAGAATGTTCAGTCCTGAGTTGTGACACCAGGTGGGAAAACTGACAAAGGACTGAGTTGGTAGTGTATTCATAGGTTGCACTTCCGTCACTTGGTCGCGTCATGCCATTGTTATGAACGTTCTTAAGCCTCCCTCTATCGACGGCGCCATAGCAGTGCCCTAAAGTGGTGAGAAGCCCAGTCATTCTGGACGGAGGCTAACTACTGTTTTGTCTAAATTACTCTATAGTCCCTGGAAATACAATGACATTGCTAAAGTAGTAAAATATTTAGTCGGAAACAACTTTCCCAGCGTTATCATGTCGTCAAATTTACTTTAGACAGATGGCAATGTTGTCATTAGCTAGCAAAGTTCGTCAAAAATAGCTAGCAATGATAATGTTAGCTAGCTAAAATCCGGTGGCCTCCCCTCAATCTTAGCTAGCTAGCTAATGTTTTACTGCATCTAAAGTCAATCTGGTGACATCAACATGATGACAAAAGGTTTTCCTACCAATTATTTGCCTCCTTTTGAATGTCATTGTATTTCCACGCCACTGTAATTCACTTTTGATTAAATCTTCATCAGCACTCATTGTTGATGAACGTTCAAAACAATATTGTGATGAAACATGCAATCCATGAATAAGTTGTTACAGTGGCTTGCAAAAGTATTCACCCCCCTTGGCATTTTTCCTATTTTGTTGCCTTAAAACCTGGAATTAAAATTTATTTTGGGGGGGGGTTTGTATCATTTGATTTACACAATATGCCTACAACTTTGTGAAGCAAACAAGAAATTAGACCAAAAAAATGAAAACTTGAACGTGCACAACTATTCACCACCCCAAAGTCAATACTTTGTAGAGCTACCTTTTGCAGCAATTACAGCTGCAAGTCTCTTGGGGTATGTCTCTATAAGCTTGGCACATCTAGCCACTGGGATTTTGCCCATTATTCAAGGCAAAACTGCTCCAGCTCCTTCAAGTTGGATGGGTTCCGCTGGTGTACAGCAATCTTTAAGTCATACCACAGATTCTCAATTAGATTGAGGTCTGGGCTTTGACTAGGCCATTCCAAGACATTTAAATGTTTCCCTTAAACCACTCGAGTGTTGCTTTAGCAGTATGCTTAGGGTCATTGTCCTGCAGGAAGGTGAACCTCTGTCCCAGTCTTAAATCTCTGGAAGACAGAAACAGGTTTCCCTCAAGAATTTCCCTGTATTTAGCGCCATCCATCATTCCTTCAATTCTGACCAGTTTCCCAGTCCCTGCCGATGAAAAACATGGTGTTCTCGGGGTGATGAGAGGTGTTGGGTTTGCGCCAGACATAGTGTTTTCCTTGATGGCCAAAAAGCTCAATTTTAGTCTCATCTGACCAGAGTACCTTCTTCCATATGTTTGGGGAGTCATCCACATGCCTTTTGGCGAACACCAAACATGTTTGCTTATTTTTTTCTTTAAGCAATGGCTTTTTCCTGGCCACTCTTCCGTAAAGCCCAGCTCTGTGGAGTGTATGGCTTAAAGTGGTACGTGGACTGATACTCTGATCTCCGCGATGAAGCTTTGCAGCTCCTGCAGGGTTATATTTGGTCTCTTTGTTGCCTCTCTGATTAATGCCCTCCTTGCCTGGTCCGTGAGTTTTGGTGGGTTGCCCTCTCTTGGCAGGTTTGTTGTGGTGCCATATTCTTTCCATTTTTTAATAATGGATTAAATGGTGCTCCGTAGGATGTTCAAAGTTTTTGATATTTTTTAAATAACCCAACCCTGATCTGTACTTCTCCACAACTTCGTTCCTGACCTGTTTGGAGAGCTCCTTGGTCTTCATGGTGCCACTTGCTTGGTGGTGTTGCAGACTGGGGTCTTTCAGAACAGGTGTAATATACTGAGATCATGTTACACTTAGATTGCGCACAGGTGGACTTTATTTAACTAATTATGTATACTCCCGAGTGGCGCAGTGGTCTAAGGCACTGCATCGCAGTGCTAGCTGTGCCACTAGAGATCCTGGTTCATGTCCAGGCTCTGTCGTAGGCGGCCGTGACCGGGAGACCCATGGGGGGGCGCACAATTGGCCCAGGGTAGGGGAGGGAATGGTCAGCAGGGATGTAGCTCAGTTGGTAGAGCATGGTGTTTGCAACGCCAGGGTTGTGGGTTCGATTCCCACGGGGGGCCAGTATGAAAAATGTATGCACTCACTAACTGTAAGTTGCTCTGGATAAGAGCGTCTGCTAAATGACTAAAATGTAAATGTAAAATGTAATTGGTTGCACCAGATCATAGCAAAGGGGGTGAATACATATGCACGCACAACTTTTCCGTTATTTATATTTTAGAATTGTTTGAAACAAGTTATTTCTTTCATTTCACTTCACCAATTTGGACTATTTTGTGTATGTCCATTACATGAAATCCAAATAAAAATCCATTTAAATTACAGGTTGTAATGCAACAAAATAGGAAAAACGCCAACGGTGATGAATACTTTTGCAAGGCACTGTATCAATAAAACATCACGGAAAGGAGACCCTCAGCAGGCAAATTGAACGCTCTGCACCACATTGTGACATTGTATTGATAATGGCCTATTGTGATGTCATCAATCAGAATGTTTGAGTTTTCCAAACAACCTGGTGGGCCAGTACACACAGCTGGCTGCTTTTCATATGTTATGACCAAAGCTGCACTTTACTTTCAGCTCAGTAATGTGCAGATACAGTATGTTGATACAACAAGGGATAATATTGATGTATCCAATGAGCACATGTGAATGTGTGTTTTGTCTTCCAGCTCGGTCCATATGGAGGAGTCGTCAGTGATGCAGGGAGCCCAGGGGATGCTGGTTCAGAACTGGCCCACAGTGTCCAGCGCTGCAGGTGAGATGGGCTGGGCCGGGTTGGGCTATTTTGGGCTGGGTGGGTAGAGTTTCCGTGCTGCCAGCTCCTGTAATGGAGGCACTCTGCAGACACAGTGGTGAGAAATGACAGCAGATAAATAGGAAAAAGGAAGGCAGATGGGAAACATGCAGGTGACCTTTTAGAATCCCCGCCAGAGGAATGTTAAGCATTAGCGCTGAGACTCCAGGGGCAGCATGCTTGAAAGACTAGATCATGGCCAATGACAGACAGTGACACAATCTGCCAAAATAAAAGAGCCAATGAGAGTGGGCTGTTGGCCAGACTTTGATAGGTGAAGTGAACTGTACGACTTGGTTGTGATGTGGTGTTGTTGGGAGCCACCAGCTGAAAATAGCCAAGTGTGCGAAAATGTTTGGCAATTGCAGCCAGTAAGGCATTTAATAGCCATTTATCTATTTACAGTATCTTAGCTGATAGAGAGCAAAAACAATTGCCTTTGAAGATTATTTTAGGAATCTGACTGTTATGAGAAGAGAAGGAAAACTAGAACGCGAGTGAGAGAGACAGAGAGGAACAACATCATCACAGTTGACTGGTAAGCTCCTGTGGTTATGTTCGGAGGGTTTGTCAGAATGCCTGGGCGGTGGTTTGATGTTCCTATCAGCTGCCTGCCTCCTCTCTTCTGCCAGCCAGCCCAAGCTGAGCACTCATCGATTTTCTGTCCAGTGACAGGAGTTAGAGCACAGGTGTAGAACCCTAGGGTGGGCGATTGGTCATCACTGTGATGGACTGAAGTGTGTCTGTGTCTGTGTGTATGTGTGTGCGTGCATGTGTATGCGCATGCATACAGAAATTTAGAGGGGGAAAGAGAGTGAGAGTGAGTCGGGCGATTGAGAGAGAGAGAGAGTGGATCAAGCTATTGATTTTTTCTATCTGGCTGCAGTTTCTTTGGAGCGTATGGAAAACTTCCAGTCTGTGGTCTACCAGAGAATCCAATACTCTGTGGAGGCAGAGGACATGTAGAGTGTACTGGAAGCTTATCAGGAGTGGCTCAGTGCAGATAGGAATCTCATGCAGGGTTAGGAGGGGCTTAGTGCTACAGGCTAGTATGTTGCAGGGTGAGACCGTTTTCATAATAAAGGAAGTGAGTGCAGCCTTATGGCTTAGACACAAGATGGCATGTAGCAGGATTGGCTTTGTTTCAAAATGTTGTATCAAGTAGGGTTGGAAGTGTAAAAGAAAGAATACATAGGTACAGTATATTGCAACGGTATACATATTGCACCTCAAATGGAGAGTATACTTTCTCAATTGATACATTTGAGTTACCTGCGGAGAGAGGGGGAGGGGGCACTGTTGGATGAAGACCAGACACAGAGAAAGATAGAGAGGGTGTTGAATAAGGCATGGCAAGACGGCCATAACGTTTAGAGTGCTAGTGGAATTCTGAGTCATTTGGGAGAGGATGAAAAAGAGAGAATGATAAGAAGCATGGTAAAGGACAGAGAGGTTTGGGGGTTTGGAGAAAGAGAGAGGTTTAGGATTGGCAGGGCCCTGCGGTAGCGTTGTTGCTAGGGAATGCCATGTGACTTGTTGCTAGGTAACGCTGTCTAACTGAGAGCTTGCTGCAGCAGCACCACCCTCCATCAGTAGGCAGTTTCCACAGCAACCATTCATACCCTGAATGGAGGATTTAGAGGATGAGAGAGAAACAGAGAGGGATGGGGAGAGAGACGGAGAGAAGAGTAGAGAGGGATAGATGTTAACAGAGGAAAGAGAGGGTAGTCAGAGATGGAGAGGAATGAAAATGGAGGTAGAAAATTAAAAAATATATACAGTGAGCTTTCAAGATGGAGAAAGATGTATTCCTAAAGAATGCTGAGACACCACACACACACACACACAGAATAGAATAGAGTAGTAGAAGAAGAAAACACACACAACATGCACACACACTCATATTTACAAACCTTAATCTAACGCATTATCCATAAATTGGGTCGAATGTTTGTAGGCCAGAAAGAAGAAGAATAGGTTGAGAGTAACCCAGATTGGACCAGGGATAATGGACTTAGAATGTAGGACACTGGGTGCTGAAATTAGGCTAGAATCACCCCAGACATCTGGGTACCATGGTAACGTCCTTTCAGAGAGCTATAGTAACCTGCTTACCAGCAGCCACAGCGTATGCCTTTTTAATATGATCTTTGCTGAGGGGGGAAATTGGCTATGA